>NC_056751.1:327688860-327813860 GCF_019279795.1 Protopterus annectens | reverse complement strand
GTATTTTTTTGTTGGCTCAAGAAACACAACATGCAGCATACAATGCTAATTCAGACTCCAGGAGCAGTCATTAATGAAGCGGCTGGTGTAAGGTTATAGTTATAACTGTTTTTTGCTATCTGTCTTGATGTTGCAGCAAGCATCTATATTTTCCAAAATCTTAATGACGGCTTATCACTATTAGGGAAATTGAACATCCTTATAGTATATGCATAACCAGTCTTACTGGAAACCAAAATTCCTCTGAATAATATGATAAATAGCTAACAGACTGATAAGTAATTAAATGATGACGGTTAATGACAGGCAATTATCGTCAGCAGTAATTATCACAACTCAATTACAGCTTATAATTGACTGTTTTAGTACACATCAGATAATGACGCATTAAATATTCAGCAATTTAACCAGACATATCATGAGAAGGTCATATGTAGAATAGTAAAAAGGTGGAAGTATTTTAAACTCTCAGTTGTTGCAAGTATTTTATTTACCTTTCCTTCCTGAATAGTTCTGAAGAGAGTATACATACAGTTCTACTGCGTGGGACTAGGTACCATTTTTTTCCAGTTTCAGCTGCTTTCAGATTAAAAAGTTCACAAGCAAAAAACTGTGCACACTGTAAAAAGTTGTTCTACAACACTAGTATGACAAAATCTCTTCACACACTGCAAATTAACTGCAATGCAGATGGAAATATAAATACCATTTCCAGAATGTGTTTTCTTTGCATGTACTTATATTTCCCTGTATGTGTGCATGCGTGTGTGTGTGTGTGTGTGTGTGTGTGTGTGTGTGTGTGTGTGTGTGTGTGTGTGTGTGTTGCAGGACAGTGTGGCAGTTCTAGTTTTATAAGATTTCAAAGGTGTCAAAAATTATGCATTTTAAATAATGTTATACATGATATACTGTGTGGCATATTAACAACTATGCCTTATAACTAATATTGTTAATATCATTGTAAAGAAAATGTGTTTTCAGTTAAGAAAGTCCCCTGTCTCAGTAGTAGGTAGAGAGGTTAATTTAAACCGTGATTATAATAAACAATTACCTTGTTAATATAATGTATAAAAACAGGGATGGGGCTCTGGAGATCACAGACCTTTGCAGATGAAGTTTCTACCTGAAATATCAGTGGTGTCAAGTTTGCTTTGGAGAAGAGAAGATACAATCTTTTGAAGCCTGAGGTTGCCTGAAGATGTTTTGTTGACAACTGCACCAGGAGAAAGCTGTCAAAATTAGGAGTAGACCTGAAGTGATATGACAGACTGAATAATTTGTATGTGTGTTTTTTTCTGTCGTAATGAAGAGTTTTCACTGCTGAATTATCATTTTACATTTTGTTTAACGAAGTTCCTCTGCTGCTTATTTTGATACCAATTGCTGGGTGTAAAGTTCAAATTTAGTACGCAGTTTTCTGTGCTACAGTGATCCTGAGCTTACTTTTCATTGTTTGATAGTTGAGCAGTTTTTCCCCAAATGAAGAGACAGCAGTATTGTGGCGTCTTGTTTTGTTTGTGTGCATCCATGTTATACCAAGATGACAACAGAACCATAGAACAACAGCTGCCACTTATTTCTGTTATGCTCAAGGGTATGTTGGTGGTCCCCAATCCCATAGCCATAACAAAGATAGCTCCACAACTTACAGTAAGTGACTAAGTGGGGAGGAAGGCCTCAAAATGTACCTCATGACCTTCAAATGGCATGTACACTAGAAAGTATGGAACCAGGGAGATGGTACCAGAATCCTCTTGACCTAACTTACTGGTGAACATTTAAAGGCCTTCATGGACAGGGAAGAGACTGAATATTGAGAATACATTAGGTTAAAAAAGCACTATTAACTTGATCTGATGTTACCTATGAGCCATAAGTTCAAACATTTCACAGCTGGACAATTTCTGATAAGACCATAATAACATGTCAATCATGTAATTTAAATATGTACTTAAGTTATGGTAAGACCCTGATGGTGGACATACTATGAGCTGCAGTACTGAGGCTTTGAGGATCTCTGGGCATAAAAAGCAGAGGTGAGACAGAAGTGCCCCAAATGGCATAGAGATTGTCTACCATTTCTACTCTATTTTATGTTGAAACTTCCAACTTTTTTATCTTTCAAAGTACTGCTTCTAATAAAGATTGATTCTTTTGACAGATAACAGAATCTACCTGGTTATCTGCTGTGACTGTCTGTCTTTTGTATATGATGTCATTGGCAACTATATTTTGACACTGTGTTATTTTGTGGGACAGAGCTTAGTGCTGTGTCTGTGTAGCATTGTGACTACAATTTGATGTTTCTGCTACATTGTACCTGAATGTAGTAGGGTAGATGCTTGTACTTCATTACACATACACATGGTACTGTAGCATATTTCTCAAGTAGTAGGCACTACTTACTCCTATTTCATGGCATATATGCATTGTAGTGTACAGTGCGTGGGTCACAGTCAGTGAGCATCATCTCAGGTTTCTGCTTTCCTGCATACACATTTAGCGGTGCAGTTTTGCTTTGCTGTCTGTATCTCCCTCCCATCAGTACATGGTAGTTTGCAGGTCCCTTTTGCTTTATAGCCCAGACAGACCATGCTGTCAGCTTCCACAGAATACTGAGTGCAGCAGGGTTAATGCCACCCTGTACAGACACAGTGGGAGCAGTAAGCTGTCAGCAGCCACAGCTGAGCATAGCAGGGTTAGTGCCCTCCTGCCCAGTCACAGTAGGAGTAGTATGCTGTCAGTTGCAGCAGAACACTGAGTCCAACAGAGATAGTGCCCTCCTGCACAGACAGAGTGAGAGCAGAATGCTGTGAGCTGCCACAGAACACTGAGTGCAGCAGGGTTAGTGCCCTCCTGCACAGACAACATGGGAGCAAGATGCTGTCAGTTACCACCGAACACTGAATGCAGCAGGGTTAGTGCCCTCCTGCACAGACAACATGGGAGCAGAATGCTGTCAGCTGCCACAGAACACTGAGTGCAGCAGGGTTAGTGCCTTCCTGCACTGACACAGTGGAAGCAGGATGCTGTCAGCTGCCACAGAACACTGAGTGCAGCAGGGTTAGTGCCCACCTGCACAGGCACAGTGGGAGCAGTGTGCTGTCAGCTGCCACAGAACACTGAGTGCAGCAGGGTTAGTGCCCTCCTGCACAGACACAGTGGGAGCAATATGCTGTCAGCTGCCACAGAACACTGAGTGCAGCAGGGTTAGTGCCCTCCTGCACAGACAATGTGGGAGCAGAAAGCAGTCAGATGCCGTAGAACATTGAGTGTAGCAGGGTTACTGCCCTCATGCAAAAACACAGTGGGAGCAGTATGCTGTCAGCTGCCACAGAACACTGAGTGCAACAGGGTTAGTGCCCTCCTGCCCAGACACAGTGGGAGCAGTATGCTGTCAGCTGCCACAGAACACTGAGTGCAGCAGGGTTAGTGCCCTCCTGCACAGACACAGTGGGAGCAGTATGCTGTCAGCTGCCACAGAACACTGAGTGCAGCAGGGTTAGTGCCCTCCTGCACAGACACAGTGGGAGCAGTATGCTGTCAGCTGCCACAGAACACTGAGTGCAGCAGTGTTAGTGCCCTCCTGCACAGACAAAGTGGGAGCAGAATGCTGTCTGCTGCCACAGAACACTGAGTGTAGCAGGGTTAGTGCCCTCCTGCAAAGACACAGTGGGAGCAGTATGCTGTCAGCTGCCACAGAACACTGAGTGCAGCAGGGTTAGTGCCCTCCTGCCCAGACACAGTGGGAGCAGTATGGTGTCAGCTGCCACAGAACAATGAGTGCAGCAGGGTTAGTGCTGTCCTGCACAGACACAGTGGGGAATGTGCTGCCAGCTGCCACAGAACACTGAGTGCAGCAGGTTAGTGCCATCCTGCTCAGACACAGTGGGGGATGTGCTGTCAGCTGCAGCAGACCCTGAGTGCAGCAGGGTTAGTGCCCTCTTGCCCAGACACAGTGGGAGCAGTATGCTGTCAGCTGCCACAGACCACTATGTGCAACAGGGTTAGTGCCCTCCTGCACAGACACAGTGGAAGCAGTATGCTGTCAGCTGCCACAGAACACTGAGTGCAGCAGGGTTAGTGCCCTCCTGCACAGACACAGTGGGAGCAGTATGCTGTCAGCTGCCACAGGACACTGAGTGCAGCAGGGTTAGTGCCCTCCTGCACAGACACAGTGGCAGCAGTATGCTCTCAGCTGCAACAGAACACTGAGTGCAACAGGGATACTGCCCTCCTGCCCAGACACAGTGGGAGCAGTATGCTGTCAGCTGCCACAGAACACTGAGTGCAGCAGGGTTAATGCCCTCCTGCCCAGACACAGTGGGAGCAGTATGCTGTCAGCTGCCACAGAACACTGAGTGCAGCAGGGTTAGTGCCCTCCTGCACAGACACAGTGGTGGAGTGTGCTGTCAGCTGCCACAGAACACTGAGTGCAGCAGGGTTAGTGCCCTCCTGCCCAGACACAGTGGGAGCAGTATGCTGTCAGCTGCCACAGAACACTGAGTGCAGCAGGGTTAGTGCCCTACTGCACAGACACAGTGGAAGCAGTATGCTGTCAGCTGCCACAGAACACTGAGTGCAGCTGGGTTAGTGCCCTACTGCACAGACACAGTGTGGAGTGTGCTGTCAGCTGCCACAGACCACTGAGTTCAGCACGGTTAGTGCTCTTTTGTACAGTCACAGTGGGAGCAGTATGCTGTCAGCTGCCACAGAACCTTAAGTGCAGCAGGGTTAGTGCCCTCCTGCACAGACAACATTGGAGATGCATGCTGTCAGCCGCCATGAAAACAGAGTACAGCAGGGTTAGTGCCCTCCTGCACACACAGTGGGAGCAGTATG
Source organism: Protopterus annectens (assembly GCF_019279795.1). Classification (NCBI taxonomy): domain Eukaryota; kingdom Metazoa; phylum Chordata; order Ceratodontiformes; family Protopteridae; genus Protopterus; species Protopterus annectens. Next base: position 327,809,018 of record NC_056751.1, on the reverse strand, counting down.
CTGTCAGCTGCCACAGAACACTGAGTGCAGCAGGGTTAGTGCCATCCTGCACAGACACAGTGGGGGAATGTGCCGCCAGCTGCCACAGGCCACTGAGTGCAGCTGGGTTAATGCATTCCTTCCCAGACACAGTGGGAGCAGTATGCTGTCAGCTCCCACAGAATACTGACTGCAGCAGGGTTAGTGCCATATTGCACAGATGCAGTGGTAGCAGTATGCTGCCAGCTGCCACAGAACACTGAGTGCAGCAGGGTTAGTGCACTACTGCACACACACAGTGGGAGCAGTATGCCGTCAGCTGCAAAAGACACAGAGGGGGCAGTGTGCTGTCAGCTGCCACAGAACACTGAGTGCAGCAGGGTTAGTGCACTCCTGCACAGACACAGTGGGAGGAGTGTGCTGTCAGCTGCCACAGAACACTAAGTGCAGCAAGGTTAGTGCCCTCCTGCCCAGGCAGAGTTGGAGCAGTATGCTGTCAGCTGTCACAGAACACTGAGTGCAACAGGGATAGTGCCCTCCTGCCCAGACACAGTTGGAGGAGTGTGATGTCAGCTGCCATAGAACACTGAGTGCAGAAGGGTTAGTTCCCCCTGCAAAGAAACAGTAGGAGAAGTATGCTGTCAGCTGCCACAGAACACTGAGTGCAACAGGGTTATGCCATCCTGCACAGACACAGTGGGAGCAGTGTGCTGTCAGCTGCCACAGAACACTGAGTGTAGCAGGGTTAGTGCCCTCTTGCCCAGACACAGTGGGAGCAGTATGCTGTCAGCTGCCACAGACCACTGAGTGTAACAGGGTTAGTGCCTTCCTGCCCAGCCACAGTGGGAGCAGTATGCTCTCAGCTGCAACAGAGCACTGAGTGCCGCAGGGCTAGTGCCCTCCTTCCCAGACACAGTGGGAGCAGTATGCTGTCAGGTGCCACAGAAGACTGAGTGTAGCAGGGTTAGTGCCCTCCTGCCAAGACACAGTTGGAGCAGTATGCTGTCAGCTACCACAGAATACTGAGTGCAGCAGGGTTGTGCCCTCCTGCACAGATACAAAGTGGCAGTATGCTGTCAGCTGCCACAGAACACTGAGTGCAGCAGGGTTAGTGCTTTCCTGCACAGACACAGTGGGAGCAGCATGCTGTCAGCTGCCACAGACCACTGAGTTCAGCACGGTTAGTGACCACCTGCACATACACAGTGGAAGTAGTGTGCTGTCAGCTGCAACAGAACACTGAGAGCAGCAGGGTTAGTGCCCTCCTGCACAGACACAGATGGGGCAGTCTGCTGCCAGCTGCCACAGAACACTGTGTAGAGCAGGGTTAGTGCCATCCTTCACAGACACAGGAGGGGGAATGTGCTGTCAGCTGCCACATAATACTGAATGCAGCAGAGTTAGTGCCCTCCTGCACAGACCCAGTGGGAGCAGTATGCTGTCAGCTGCCACAGAACACTGAGTGCAGCAGTGTTAGTGCACTCATTCACCTACACAGTTGCATGAGTGTGCTGCCAGCTTCCACAGAACACTGAGTGCAGCTGGGTTAGTGCCCTACTGCACAGGCACAGTGTGTGGAGTGTGCTGTCAGCTGCCACAGACCACTGAGTGCAGCAGGGTTAGTGCCCTCCTGTACTGAAACAGTGGGAGCAGTATTTATTTATTTATTTATGTACATTTGTTGACCGGGAATGTCCGACTGGGCGCAGGTCCAGTTTCAGTGGAGGCTCGTGGAAAAAGCTCCACAAATTAAAATATTACAGACATAGTTACAGATGAAGAATCCTAGCAAATAAAATATTACAAATCAAGAACATACTACATTCAGTAGATAACTAGCATCTGTTCTATCCACAAAGTCATAGCAGATATTAACAATTGTTAGAATAAGAAGTTACTGCCATATAATAAGTAGATAGGCATGGAAGTATCAGAGCTTGCTGTAATCAAAGGTAGTTTGTAGGGTGGAAGAGAGGTAGAGGGTAGATGGAGTGGGAGAAGTTAGAGGGGAGATTTACAAGGGCATAGTCAGCATGTTTTTAGGTGCGCTTTAAGTAAAGCTTTGAAGTGGGTACATGATGGTAGAGAGGTTATTGTGGGGGGGGGTGTTCCATAATTTGGCTATAGCGCTGGAGAATAGTGCTTATCCAGCAGTGTTATTGGCTCTAGTAACCTGTAATTGATTTTTGTTGCTGGATCGTAGTGGTCTGGTGGTGAGATAGGGTTGGAGTAGATACTGGAGGGATGGGACCTTTAGAGGATGGTTAACCAGTTTGTGGGTGAGTGCGAGTTGATACCATTGAAGGAGGTGAGGGAGTTCTAGCCAGCCTAGTTCAGTAAGTGAGAGACAGTGGTGACTGTGGTAGGATGCCCTGGTGGCGAATTTGGTGATTTTGTTGTAGCAGGTCTCAAGTTTATTTAGATCGCATTGCCTTAGGTTGGTATATATTGGAGAGGCATAAAGTAGGGTGCCACAGAACACTGAGTGCAGTAGGTTTAGTGACCTCCTGTACTGACTCAGTGGGAGCAGTATGCTGTCAGCTGCCACAGAACACTTTATGCCACAGTCTTTGTGGCCTCCTGCACAGACACAGTGGGAGCAGTAAGATGTCAGCTGCCACAGAACACTGAGTGCAGCAGTGTTTGTGTCCTCCTACACACTCATGATCTTTACTATGCAGCTGTGACTCATCATCACTAATGGCATCTCTCTTTTTAATTTTCCCTTTTTTGGGTCACAATGGTACCTCAAAGGCACTGTTTTGTTTGCTGTCATATGCCACTGGCCTGACAAAATCTATGGCTGATGGTGTTAGCAAGGTGGAAGACCGAAGAGCATGGTGCCCTCCCTAATCAAGTGCTGCTCTCAACTGGAGATGTAGCAGATGGTGGGGATGACACATGACTGGGCATTAACATGCTAAGTCACTGAACATCAACCTTCCTGCAGCAGATTTCAGATTCATTGGACATTGTACCTCATGCCGCCATAATGCCAAAGGAGGATGTGGCCCATGTGACTGGCTACAGAGACCCAGGATCTCCATCATTCTCCCAGTTCAAGAAACATCTATCTGTGATGGTCAGCAGCTATCATGCTGCTCACACTGAAACTACCCATAGCATTTTATCTGCCTTTGTTTTGTCTGAGTACATTCCATGACAATCCCACTTAGTCTCTCTCTGCTCATTTAACTTATCTGTTTTTAAATATTTGTGTGACCTACTGAGTATGCATACTCTCTTTCTTCTCCTTTCATGCCATTCTCCCCTCCTCCTTTATATCTTGCTCTGTTTATACACATACACACACAGACACACACACACACACACACACACACACACACACACACACGCACACACGCACACACGCACACACACACACACATATATATATATGTATGGTTTACTGTAGAAATCCTGTAGTGCCGGTGATCGAACAGCATGTGTTTGAAAGGCACTTTTCAAGTGCAAAACACAGCTTTATTAAATCCACATAAATCAGATAAGCGCTTTCATTCCAGAACACTAGAACTTCATCAGATACAATAAAATTGTAAAGTCTCCCTTATAAAGACATGTGGAAGGCATCATAATCATGAAATGAAAGAAGACACACTCCCTTAAAGACATAACATTAAAATGCAGTAAAATAGTAAAACAGTTGTATGAAATAAAATACTTTGTTCACTATTAAAATGGAATATAGATATGTGAAAATGTATAAATTACATTAAAAATTGTTTATCAAAAAAATAATAATAGCGCTTATCTGTTTTATGTGGATTTAATAAAGCTGGGTTTTGCACTTGGATTATTGCTGGATCGATTTTTTGCCTTGAATAAGCATTCTGCTACTTCAGTGAGTTTTTTAGCTGCCCTGTTTTGCACTTGGACTATGCCTGGATTGAGTTTTTGGCTTGAATAAGCATTCTGCAACTTCAGTGGGGATTTTAGCTGCCCTGTTTGGCTTTCTGTCTTTTGAGCTAGTTTTTTTCTTTGTATTTTTTGTTTTTTCCAGTTGTTTGTATGGCCACCGAGGACAGCCTTGCTTCATCCCCCCAAACTACTGACTCAAAACCCTGATTTTGGTATTTTGCAACAAGCAGTAACAGAACTTACTTCTATAGTTCGGAATTTGGCTAAGAAAATGGATTCTCTTTGTGCCACGTCCCTCGATGATGTCAGAGGTAATTCCTGCCTTAGTACAGAAAGCAAATGGTGGTTCCATGCCTGAGAAATGTTTTAACTGCTTCTAATCTTTCAAATGCCTCCCAAATGAGTTCTGGACCTTCCAAATCTTCGCCGGCTGCTATTTCCAGCATTTTTACAGCTTCTGTTCCTTGTGGACAGCGAAGCACTCATAGTACACAGGATTTTAGCAGCTCAACATCAGCACCTGTATTAAAAGACTCATTATCTGCTTCCGTTAATCTCAGCCATGGACATTTAGCCAGGACTCATGCTCGTAATATTAACTTACGCACTCTTTTTGAAGAGTTTGATTATTATCTTGCTAAAATCAAGTATCTGAAATTAGACAATGCTTGCTTTACTGAATGCATAAAAGAAAAGCTTGTACCTAAATGGTTACACATGTGGCATTTCCCTAATGGTTTACAGCCAGATTCTTCTCTATTTAAAGAACTTACTGCACTATTTGACCAGCATGGAATAGAATATATGAATATTCTTATCAAACATAATCAAGTTGTGATACATTAATTAATTACCACTGTCAGTGATTTGGATAATAACATTTGTAGTCATATACAGTATAATGATTTTAAATATGAGCATAGTCACATTTTTAAGAGCATTGATGAAATGTGTTCCAATATAAAGGAACGTAAAGTGAAACAATTAATTAGGGATAAGACTGACTACAGTAAGGGTGCAGCATACCCTCACCCCCCACCCTCACAAGAATGGGGTAATAAATTCTCTGCCGAAAATGGGACCTGCATTAATGAATCTCAAGCTCAAGCCTCTAACAATAGTTCAGAGGAAGTTTTTTTAGACCAGGCAGATTTCCCCCCATTGGCACGCTCCAGGCATCTAAAGAACAGAGCTCCCCCACACGACAACCACTGGGTAGACAGGTATACACCTTCTCATCCTCCAAACAATTGATGGGGGAGGGGGGACAATCCAACAGGGGAGGAAGAACCTTTTACAATTGCAACAACAGGAAATAATTGAAGTGGATTCCCCTGAATATACTGATATTTTTGACATTATAGGCACTTACCATGACCATATTCTACCCCCTTGTAACATCATCACAAATTCTTTAGGTGATTTTAAAGTTTATATTTGTTCTAATGTTTGTATGGACGCTTCACATTGCGACATTTTTGCAAAGGGCTTCACTTTTGTACCCCAATACAAGTGTAATGTAGCCACCACTTTGATGGATCTAAAATTATACACCCGCAAGCTGAACCTAAAGGTTCTGTTTCAGAGCTCTTTATCTAGTAATTTTTTAATCCCCTTGCTATTTCCAGCACTTAAAACCCTCCATTACATCCTATGATTTCCTTATTTGAGAGAATGTGTGAACTAGATATATGTAACCTCCCTACTAGGCATAGGACGAATACTGAAATTCATACTCAGGAGACTGCCACCATTAATGAAATCAAGGATGTGTTGGATAGAATTAGGATTATGAAACCGGACAAAGGGGGTGGTGTTGTGTTAATGAACTTAGATGATTACAACAATAAGATGCTATTTATTTTAAGCAGTAAAGCCTATGCAAAATCTTCCATCAATGAATTCAATGGTGTTTACACTAAAATAAGGGGTGAACTACAAGACCTCTTTATAGAAGGTTCTATTTCCATTGAAATTTTAAATTACCTATCAGTTTTACATCCAAGAGTGACAGTAATGTTTGGCTTACCTAAGTTACACAAGAGTATAACACAACCACCTATGCACCCCATAGTAGATGCTAAGGGATCCACTACACACTCATTGGCTAAACATCTTGACCATAAATTAAAACATTTTGTTTTTAATGAAACCCATATTTGTAAAGTCTCCTGGAGCTTCCTTGACTCTATCAACAAGATACCTTTCAAAGACATTTTTGTCTTTCTGACTATTGACATAAAATACCTTTACTCAGTCATTCCTCACAGTATTGGTCTTGATTGGTTCAGTGAGTTCCTTTATGCAAAGAAAGTTGGTCATTTTGATGTATTACTCTACACTCACCTCATGGAAATTGTGCTTAAAAACAATTTCATTTGTTTAACAACCAAATCTTTCTAGAACAAGAAGGGTTAGCTATGGAGTTGGCATGTGGTGGCCTGTATGCCAATATAGTTGTGACACAGTGGGAGAAGAAATTCCTTTTTCCCTTGAGTTTCTGTGGTTACATCAAACACTATACTTGATATCTGGATGATATCATTTTATGGGATGGACCTGAGTTATTAATTAATGAATTTATTACTTATATTAATTCCACCACATAATTTTTAAAGTTTACTTATACATATAATTTAGATTAAATTTCCTTCCTTCACATTTTCCTTGTTAAGGTTATCAAAATAAGAAATTTATATCAAAAATCTTCAGAAAAGAGATGTATTCAAATTCTTTACTTCACTATTCAAGTTCTCACCCAATGAAACAGAAGAAGGCTATATTGAAGGGGCAATTTGTGCGAGCTGCATGTATGGTGTCTATTAGGGAAGATTTTTTGTCTGAATGTGATACACTCAAGTATATGTTTCTGAAAAGAGGATATCCTGTTAGTTTTATCATGGAGTTTTTACTGGAAGTTGTTAATAAAAGAGAAAGGGTTTTCTATCTGCCTTTGCTAGGAAAAGATTTAGGACATCAGAGCCGCAACACCAATAACGACATTATTATTCAAGCCACTACTTCAGGTATTAGTGACTACAGGACTGCCTTAATACCTGTCTTTTCTTCCGACAGCATTACAATAAAACAAATACTTAATAAGAACTGGTCAATCCTAAGACAAGATAAAGCTATTAGGCCCTTCATTGATGTAGTTCCAGCCATAGTTTATAAGAAGGGTAGGAACCTAAAAAATGTATTTGAAACAAACCAAAGTGGACTTAAGCACAAACTTGGATATATGAACAAATGTGGTATGTGCCACATTTGTAAATACATTAAGGAAGGGGACACTTTTAACATCAACAATATTAATTTCAAAATTTATCATAGATGCAACTGTAACTCTAAAAGAGTGATTTATTGTGCTGTTTGTAACCAATGTTGCTGTTTTTATATTGGTAAAACTGACAGGAAACTAAAAAATTGCATTTATGAGCACCTCTATGAGATCAAAACAAAAAAGTTAACCAATGCTTTGAGCAAACACATATTGGACAATGAAGAACATATGTTTAATTTTTTTTTTGTAATAGACAATATAAGGACAGACATTAGAGGTGGAGCCTGATCCATATGCTTAGAAAAGAGAGAGCTTTACTGGCAGCTGCACTTTGGTGCAGGTAGCTGGCCAGGATTAAATGAAAATATTTCCATCAGCTCCCTTTCAAAGCTCAAAACATTAGACAGATGAATTACATGGTATTATATATTTTAAATATTTTTATTTTTTTGATAAACACTTTTTAATGTAATTTATACATTTTTACATATTTATATTCCATTTTAATAGTGAACAAACTATTTTATTTCATACAACTGTTTTACTGTTTTACTGCATTTTAATGTTATGTCTTTAAGGGAGTGTGTCTTCTTTCATTTCATGATTATGATGCCTTCTACATGTCTTTATAAGGAGGACTTTACAATTTTATTGTATCTGATGAAGTTCTAGTGCTCTGGGACGAAAGCACTTATCTGTTTTATGTGGATTTAATAAAGCTGTGTTTTGCACTTGGACTATTTCTGAATCATTTTTTTGGCTTGAATAAGCATTCTGCTACTTCAGTGTGGATTTTAGCTGCACTGTTTTGGACTTGGACTACTCCTGGATTGATTTTTTGGCTTGAATAAGCATTCTGCAACTTCAGTGGGGATTTTAGCTGCCTTGTTTGGCTTTCTGTCTTTTGAGCTAGTGTTTTCTTTGTATTTTTGTTTTTTTCCACATATATATATATATATATATATATATATATATATATATATATATATATATATGTGTGTGTGTGTGTGTTTTTATATATATATATATATATATATATATATATATATATATATATATATATATATATATATATATGTATATATGTATATATGTATAGGTTTACTATCAAAATTTTGAAATTCATTTGGTCTAACGTTCATATGATCGACCCATATGGTCGACACATAAATATTAAGTAGTTCATTTGGTCGACAGGAAGTGCATGCAAATTACCTGTCGACATTATGTTGCAAACAGGGCAAGGATTTTCCCTTGTTTGCACTGTTGTGCAATGTTGGAGTTGTAATATATAAGTACCAGGGGGTGTGGGGGGTGCAGGGGGGCGCATCCCCCCTGCAAAAACACTAGTGCTAGTTTTCAGGTGTTTTTCGACCGTTTAAATTTAGACATTTTTTTCGGTATTTTGAACATTTGGTGTAATGACTTTCAACGTTATGAACGTCGACCATGTGAATTTCAACATTTTGATAGTAAACCTATATATATATATATATACACACACACACACACACATATATATATATATATATATATATATACATATATATATATATATATATATATATATATATATATATATATATATATATATATAAAGAGACACATATTGAGGAACTCTCCCTGCAATTAAATGCTACTTACTTCTGCTTCACAACCTTCTTTCATTTCATGTCTTCCTATCGTGTGCTCTTCTGCTTGATAAATCCCTTTTCCTACACTCCTTGACTTCCTTTCATATCCTTTTCAGGGAACCACTATGGTGCTTATCCTGTTGCTGTATTTGTTACTGTGCAGAGTGTAGTGTCTACATGGCAGCACAGGTGCCTAGTCATCAGACCTGCTGTAGCTTTCACATCTGACCTGACTGGGTTAATGCAAAAGACTACTATGTTGCCCTACTGCATATAAACTCAGCTGGACTGGGGTTCTTTGCTAACATAATTTCCCTATTTCTAGGTATACCTCTCTAAAGTGTAGCTATCCGCCTACTTATGCAATATGTCCCTCCTTAATTATTCACGTCTACTTTGAGCACTAGTATATTATCTCTGTATGGTGCTAGCCTTTTCTCACACCGAAGTACATTTTGAGCAATCCCAGTCAATGGAGTGTGTATTTTTCACATGCAAAATATTTAAGGATTTTGGACATTAATGGAAGATAAAATTAAAAAAAAGCATTCTAAAGAAATTGTCTGTTTACAATGTTATGCAAGAGGTTTATATAAATAAATAAGGAAAAGGTAAAGAACACGTCAACAGTTTAATGAAATAATGTATTTTGGAGTTAAAGATGGGAAGAGCAGACATTAATTATATAACAAGGAATTGCTTGTGCAAAGTGCATTTAAGAAATGTTGGTCTTCAGCAAATATTGAAGCTATTTTGGTTCTACAGATTTAATGTCTTAATTTTTTATATGAATTTAATTTTGTATATTTGAATTGTTTTTAGTATATTAGTTTATGTCTTGATATTTTCTGAGTAAGTTTTTGATTCTGTTACAAGCAGTTACTGTAATAAATTACACTATTCTTTCAGATACTACCATGGAGTCTACCTAAGCAAAATAGAAATGAGGCAGATAAGACCGCTGCTTAACATCTCAGCCCAAGGACTGCACCTCAAGAGTGCAGCACTCCCATAATGCTGCACTGTAGTCTGCACCTCAAGAGTGCAGCCCTCCCATAATGCTGCACTGTAGTCTGCACCTCAAGAGTGCAGCACTCCCATAATGCTGCACTGTAGTCTGCACCTCAAAAGTGCAGCACTCCCATAATGCTGCACTGTAGTCTGCACCTCAAGAGTGCAGCCCTCCTATTATGCTGCACTGTAGTCTGCACCTCAAGAGTGCAGCCCTCCCATAATGCTGCACTGTAGTCTGCACCTCAAGAGTGCAGCACTCCCATAATGCTGCGCTGTAGTCTGCACCTCAAGAGTGCAGCACTCCCATACGCTGTAGTCTGCACCTCAAGAGTGCAGCACTCCCATAATGTTGGCTGTAGTCTGCACCACAAGAGTGCAGCACTCCCATTATGCTGTGCTGTAGTCTGCACCTCAAGAGTGCACCATTCCCATAATGCTGCACTGCAGTTCAGCACTGGAATATGAAGTCGTATACCTGGTGTGGGAAAAGGACACTGTTGAGAATGACAAAGATGAAACTGCTGGAAATGAATTTTACTGAATGCTTACATACTTAAACTGGGTACAAATGAAACAGGTCAGGTGGATGAAATATATGACATGTTAGACACAGGGAAGCTAGGGAAGACAAGGATTTTTTGACTCCTTAGCTGCAGACTGTGTGGCTTTCCTTTTTCCTTTTCCATATTTCTGTAATAGGAGAGCTGTTTTCTGTTTACGTGACTAGAATGAGATGGAGTCTGTGTAACAACTGACGTTTGGCGTTACAGACTGTAGTTAGGACAGGTAGATAATCCTCTTTCCAGAGGACTCATGCAGCTTCTTTTAAATTTCATAAATGAGTTCCAGTTCAAAGAAAAATGTTCTTTGAGTGGAATTCTACCTTAAACTTTGTTTAAAATTAGGAATAACTCAGCAACAAAGATTTTCCTTGTCAGCTAACAACAGTACAGGGGAAATATTCTGTTGAAAATTGGACTTTCATTTGTTTTGCTTATTTTAAATTTTGTTTATCGTCTAATGGAAAAAAAAAGAAACAAAAATCTCTGTGAATACAAAAAATAAAATATTTAACTCACACGAGTACAGTGGTACTGCATTGTCTTGAAATAAGATTAGCCTACAATGTATACAAAGTAAATTTCAGCATAACTATGAAGTGAAAGAAATGCTAACAAGCTACTTTACAAATATTCCATTGTGAGTATAGAATATAAAAATAAAACCATGCTAAATCATAATATGTGAAATTCCTGATTCCTAAGTACACATCTATGTCTGCAGATCCTATAAAACCACAGGGACTCATAAAGCATTACTACTAACTTTTTCACTAGCTGATACCTACTTAATCCTTTCCAGGGATGTGGAGAAGCTGTAACCTCTGTTGACATGTAATGGGGATAGAGCAGTGGACAATCCCTGAACAGAATGGCAGTCTATTGCAAGAAGCACAATCATACACAGACACACAGACAGAGACAGGCAGACAGACAGACACACATGCAAATACACACACACAAAACTACCCCTTACATACCTGAGGCAATTTTAAAATACACCAGTTGACCTGACTACATCATATCTTTAGGATGAGAAAGGAAACTGGATCACTATGCAAAAATATGACCTGTAAACTGCACACAGGAGGTACAGCATCGGGGAACCACTAAGGTTATAATGTGGGGCATATGTTAAGCAGAATACATATCCAGTAAGTTGACTGTCACTGGAGGCTGGACTCAAGAATTATATTTCATACTGCACTATGATGGCTGACATGCCTTTCAGAAAAAGTATTTTACATCTTTTAGCAGGTACTCTGTTCACAACATATTTTAATGCATTATGAACAATATAGCCACACTGTGCACCATTTACTCCAACAGTGCATTGAATGTTACCAAAAAAGAGGGGCTGCCCTGGGGGCACAGGTGCACTGGCAGGGTATTCAACAGGGTGAAACTGTCTGCCATACAGTGCAACAAACAAACGAACAAAGCCCTTGCCAGTTGAATCATATTCAGCTCATAGTAAAGTACAGAGTATGGTAATATTATATACTTTACATAAACATGGCCACAAGCATGATAACTGTGCATGTGAAGTTAGTGTTATCGTGTGAAAGAACAGGAATGCACTGAGCCAAATCTTAGTCATGTCAAGCATGCGCATGTCTTTATACATGCACCGTGGAGATGTTAGTTCTGCTACTGTACAACTGTATGCGGTGTGTGTGTGTGTGTGCCTGTTTTACACACACACACACATATATATATATATATATATATATATATATATATATATATATATATATACATGTACACTATGCAATAAAAAGACAACTCAACACTGTAAAAACTCCACTGCCAATCAATCTGTGGACTGGTGATCTGCTGTGGCGATCCCTAATGGGAGAAGCTGAAAGACATTGCTTTACACTATACAATAAAAAGTAATTTATATTCAAAAACATGCATGCTGATTAGGCAGGATAATCAGGGTGCACGTTGCAAATCGAGCATTTCCCACAGGAAGAAGTCCAACTGCTGAACAAAACTTTAAGAGGCAGAATAAGCCTGATAGGATCATCTCATATCTATGCACTAACAAAAAAATGCAAGCTCAGAATTGCAAATGAATAGTACCAAAGAACAAGAAGGGAAAGACATGAGTGCATAATAGAGAGTGAGCGCATTGTATATACTGCCTCCTCTTCTGCACTTCACTGATGTACTGTGAAAGGGTAGCAATGTAAATGCCCTATTCATTATCCATCACAAATGGGGGAAGAAACTATGCAGCCATCATACAATCGCATTATTTAGAAAAGGTAAGCAATTTTTGTCTTAAGTAATATCATTGTATAATAGCAGTAATACACAACTGGTTGTGGGTAATGCAAGATTTACCCATGATTGACTTTGTTTGGTCATAAGGCCATGTCACCTTTGGCTAAATCTTGAATTACCCACCAGCAGTCAATAATTATTGCTAATATATCTAAATCTATATGTATCTGTATACATATTTCTATGGTTTGAGGAAGGCTTAGTGGGGAAAGCCCCAAAACTATACACCACATTGATACAATACCACAGGCACTCTAAAATCAGTCTGCTAATAAGTGTGCACCCTTCTTGTGTTGGGGGAGGGGTGTGATTCAGTGTACGTGTTACAGCTCACATGTAATCATACTGATGCACTATGCTGCAGACCAGCAGATAGTGGTATGCAATGTGGACCATTGGCCCTTCCTATGACTATCATTACAAACTAGTTACAAAGTTATGGAGCCCACACACATTAAAAGTCTGGCATTGGCTATGCTGCTACAGTGGCCATCCATCCATGCATGTTGATGATATCACACAGGAGAACAACAGAATCTCTGTCATTCTCATGCTCTTTTGCAAATCTGGTGTAACACTTTTGCACAGAGTATAGTCAGCATTGTGGTGTTCCTGCTATTTTTCTTTGTATCCCATTCATACCAGCTACCTTCTTGGCTGGTTGTTTCTCGATAAAGTGGAAGTGTTATGTAATATCATTCTACATCTTCTCAGATGGTCAAGATTAAAGAAACACATGCCAAAATGGAATGCAATTTGCATAGCAATCGTACCCTCTTCTCTTTTGTTTTAATTAGTCATTTTATGAAACTCTCCAAAAAAGGAAAAGAAATAAGAGGAAAAAAATTATAAGCAATTAGACTCCATACCTATGAAGGCCTGTCATAGTCTTGACAAGGAATAACATAAGAAAATCCATTCTATATTAAGCAAGACAAAAGTTAAAGTAGATTGTCAAAATGAAAGACTCAAGCAGACATTGCCACCACTTGTTTAATGATAAAGAAGATGGCCATGGTCCCATAGCCAGCCTTAGGCATAGGCCAACTAGGCAGCTACCTAGGGCGCTGCTCTAGCAGGGGTGCTTTTTCAGTGTTTATTTGGTGTAAGTAGACCAGGATGGGGGCACCAGGTGGTGTGGTGCGGGGACGTCATGGAGCCTTTTTGCCTAGGGCACTAATTGACCTAAGGCCGCTTCTGCATGGTCCACTAAAACAGTTTACTGAATGGGCAAGTGATGCAGTGGTTAGCATTTCAGTCACAAAGTGCTTTCTCTGCTGGGATGCCTTCAGTGTGAAGTCTGCAAACCTCCCATGTGACCATGTGGATATCCTTTATACTCCATTTTCTTCTTGTATATCAGAGATGTGCTTTAAGTGAATTGGTGATTCTTTACATTGTCATTAGTTACATGCCATGTCACTGCAGTTGTGTGTGCATCCTGCAATGGGTTGTTGCTGTGTTCAAGATGAGATTCTGTCTCTTGTACTAGATTAAGCAGGCAATGAGAAAATTAATGAAATGATGAATAGTGCAAAAGATGCTTAAAAAGCTCCAACAATGAATGAGAAAAATTAGAGGGATAACATAATATCCATTGCTTTTGAAGTTCAGAGTCAGTGTTACATTTATTAGGAGGCTATGATTTCCTTAGTCTCAATTCAATGTGACTGAATAGACAGGTAATCCCACCATATGTGTTTCCAGGGTCTATATTAGAACACTGAACTTTCAAAATTTCGAGTGTTCTAATATCGAACCCTATTAATCGAAAATTTAAGACATCGAACATACAGAACAGAGAATTTTTTTCCTAGGGAAAAAATTTGATGTTCAAAAACACATACACACAACACAAGCACACCAAACAAACAGCAATCCACACACATTAACCTAAACTCTTACACCTAACCCTACACTAAACTATACATACACCACTAACTATCCACTTACCTTAACCCAAACCCTAACCCTAAGGTATGTCACTATCACACAGTCGCCTCACCCGCGCCCTAACCCTAAATCACCTACCCCGCCCTAACCCTCACATCCACACAATCGCACACTTACCTGAACCCGACCCGTAACTTTCTACCACAGCACTGAAAATACTTAAGCAACAGAAACGGACAACCAAATTCTTTCCCTAGGAAAAAATTCAGTTTTCTGTTTCTTCGATATTTTCAGCATTTGCTGAAAACAGGTCGATATTAGAACACTCGAAATTTTGAAAGTTTGGTGTTCTAATATAGACCCGTGTTTCCATGTACAAATATGAACAAAGTTGTGCCAATGAAGAAGGAAAGGTTATTTGTTGATTTGAAATACAACAAATGATTTGAAGTATGTTAGGCCATGTACAAAATCATTTTTTATGTAGCTTGACATCTTCTTGTAAATGATCAGTATATTCCTGAAGTCATTAAAAGTAAGTTCAGGTATGTTGCTGTATGATCAGCTGAGTGTAAAATCAATGATGGTTAGACTCTTCCATTTCAGTTCCATATTGTTAAACTCCATTGTCTATTTTCCTGAATATCACACTTTTTTAATTTCTCCAAGTCTTTTGGGTTTCTAATACCATGATGGGAATGGAACCCATTCCTAAGTCAAAGTATGATTAAAGCTCATGAAATTAGTATTGTTTCACTCTTTGATGTTAATCAAAAGTACTCTTCACGCACTCCTCAATGTGCCCTGTAATGACTCTATGCTATTATACGAGAACACCCTTTCATTCATATTCTCCTGACCTGATAGTGCCACTGAGTGTGGTAAAGAAATAAGGAGTTTTCAGTACAAAACTGAAATCGCGTTTAGACTTTCCATTTCAGAGAGAGTTTTGGAACTGACCATTTTTATATGACTAGAAAAGTATTTTGTTTTTATAAAAGTGTTGTTACTCAATATCCATTGCAAAAATGTAACGAATCAGGATTTTTAAATAGGTGGCTTATATCAGGAAAAACTTTATTTTGTATTTAAATCCTGAGATTTGGAAATTAACTTTATAATCTATGACAAAGAGAGTGGCTTGAGTTAATTCTCAGACCCATTCATGTCACTTATTTGGATGGGTTTTGATTGGAAGAAGATTGTCTGTCTACATTAAGGATTTGCCATTTGAACATTTAATACTTAAACTAGTGATTAACATGTTTTGTAGAATGGTAGTTAGGAATGGCTTCAGAGTTAAAACAAAGTGACTGAGGAGAATCTTGTCTTTCTTCTGCTTGTTACTGAAAAATACTAGAGTTTAGAGCACTGACTGAATAATTTAGGTATATGCTGAAAGTGCACTCTTGACATATTTAATATACCTACGGAGTGTGATGCAGTTTTTTGAAAAGTGCAGAAGAAGACTTTGTATGGATTGAGCTGTTTTTCTGTTTTATTTTATTCTATTTTATGCAAAAGTAGAAATAAGTGAGACAACTGAGAGAATTGTTTGACTAGGGTTACTCTGTTCTTCAGGTAAATCGATTGTAGTATCTGGTTGGTAGTGTTGCCTTCCTTACCTAGGACAAATATAAGCTGATTATCAGGAATGACAGTAAGAAGAGGTTTAAGAATATGTCTTTTAACATATTTTATAACTGGAATTTAGAAAAGGTGCTCATCTATTTCTAGTAAATTCAACACTATAATCTGGTTTTAGGATCAAGTGCAGTTTTGCTATAGAAAAAAAAAGTTTGCTAAGTTAGCAATCTTCTGCCCCCTGTACTAATGGACAGAGAGAGCTCCTAAATGCATTATCCCATGCATGTATCAGCAAGTCAAATGTCATCAGAAATACTCAGTCTAGGGATTGAAACCTCTTCTACAACCTCAGCAGAGTGGTTTGGAGGGACATGTATATCTTTTAATGCTGCTGTGGAACAGACTCTCCACCTACATAAAACAAAGTTATTCCTTGTCCATATTCAAATGTAACTTGAATCTATGGATAGGAAAAAGAAAATGTATCTCAGAGCTGCCCTTCTGTACTACTAATGAACAGAGGCAGCTACTAAATGCTTTACCCCTTGCATGAGTCTCCTCAAATTGTCTGTGGTATGATCACAGCTATTCTCATTAGGATTAATATATAACGATTGACAATGGGATGGGTGAGGACAGTCTATAACCAAATAAGATAGATTAATTTGAGCACAAAAAGGAAACTGGCCAGACTTAAAATTGTCGACAAGGGCAGCTAGCTTAGTACTTACCCATGAACATATGAACCTACGTGAGAAGCATAGAGATAATAAAGTGGAATGTTGAGGATAAGGAAGAAATGATGCATTGCTTTTATCATGCAAAGAAGAAAAACATACTAGAATTAAAACCTATTAAAAGCTAAAGGTACTAATTCAAGATCCATAATGCAACAGATAAGGGAAAGACATTATCTAGCTAGAAAGAGACATTGGTAAGGAAAGTGACAGAGGAATTAAGAAGAGATAAAGAACAAGAAAGTTATTAAAAGGTTTAAAAAAGAAACACGGATATAGGAAGGAAAAAGAGATGATATGGTGCAATATTTATGTATAGAAGAAAACAAACACAGCCTTTCAAAAACACAACTACAAACATATTTAGAGAAATACAGGCAAAGGCATCTGGATCTGATTAATTTCAATAAATAAATAAATAAGGTTACAGTGGGGAATGCAAAAAAAAAGATTAGTGCAATGAATATGAAACAGTTGCATACCACTTAGTGAATAAGCAATGAATGATGGTAAAAACAAAAATTATTATCATGGGGATAAAAAAAAACTGAAAAGGGGATGTTTGAGCATGATTCTTTGTCACTGCTGCTGTTTTCCTCTTTCCCTTAACCCATTACATTGGGTTTTAATTGACTAGGCTATGGTTAAAGCCTAACTTTCAGAAACAAAGTCATCTACATTTTGTGGATGACTTAAAATTGCATACTTCTCCAGATGATGACTTGAAAAGTCAAAGACAATTGGTTCAAACTCTTTCAGTTGATACTAGAAAGACATTTGTTCTTGCTGAATGTGTAAAAACAACATTTAAAGAAAAAAAAAACACTGTGGCATAAAGAAAATATCAACCTGGGACAAGAATGTGATATAAAGGAACTTAAACTGGATGGAGTATATAAGTATTTGGGAATAGATGAAGGGTCCACAGTAAAACCTGAACAAATGAGAACAAAGTTTAATGTGGAATCCTTCAGAAGACTAAAGCTAATTTGAAAACTACCTTGGTATCTAAGAATAAAGTACAGGCTATAAACCTAGTCGTTCTTCTTGTTCTAACTTACAACTTTAGTATGACTGACTGCCTACAAACAGAATTGAAATAGCTGGACCAAAAGAAAGAAAAATGCTCCATGCTTACCAAATGACATATACAAAAGTACATACCAAGAGTCTCTGAAGGAGATATGGGCCTCTTCAGAACTGACTTCATATATAGATCTACAACTGTGGGTCTACACACAAATTTGCTCATCAGATCCAAACATGGTGAATGTTCTAAAGCAAAAAGAGATGAAGTCTAATATGATATTTTTGTTTAGGTTAGCAGAATCATTTTAAAAAAAGAGTAGAAATGAAACTTAAATGACAAGAATATGTGAATCAGACAACAAATGAAATGCCAAAAATAAATAAATAAAACAAAAGAAATAATATAAAGAAAAGTAGCAGGAAAAAAGACAATAAAACTAGTAGTTCCATAAATATAGTGGCAAGTATAAAAATCTTCCATATCAACCACATGTTGGCTAAGATTTTATGCAGGAGTTGTTAAGGTGAGGTAAATGTAAACCAAAAGTTTAAGGCTAATACTGGCAGCCATGTTAGTGGGCTCCATATGCACTGGTTTACATGGTCTATAGAAAAAGTCAGAGAAACAGATAAATGCAGGTTCTGTAAAAACAGAACTCAAAACAGTTGCTGGTCTCATTTTTGGATATGATATACTCATGGTTGAGGTTCTGTATATTGAAAAGCACAATGATGCGACAATACTGTTGCACTGGGAATTGTTATAGAAGTAGCTGAAAAGTATTATAAACAAGAAACGCAGAGTATTTTCAGCAATGATGATGTCTGGCTCTCATGGGATCACCCAACAGCAACAGCTGAGAAAACAGATGTAAGGAAAAACAGATCTAGTAGTAAAAAGGACAAAAATAGTATTAATCGCTATACCCGTACATTACACTGCCTAATATTCTGAGAGACATGTCATAAAATATTATGATTTGCAAGCAAAAATAAGAGCAATATGAAAGAGCGATACCTAGGGAGTTCCAAAAATAGTAGGAACAACAGGAGCAATAAAAAATAATTTACAATCATACATAAATATGTTACCAATACATGTAACCCCACACGAATTGCAGAAGGAAGCACGTCTGGGTACTTTGCAAGTACTGAGAAGAGCACTGTTGCCAAACATCAATGACTGAAGCAATATTAATCTCATTAACTTTAATCATACCCTAATTTAGGAATATAGTATAAATGATTAGTCCAGTTAAAATCACTTTAGCTAGTAGAAATGTGATACTCCCCTTCTGATGTACTCTCTTAGAAGGAACAGAGCTGCCATGTTGAAGTTTCAAGATGTTAAATTCCATTAAGTAGGTAGACGGATGAGCGTTCATGGAACAAGAACATTTTTCCATCTACTTAACTGAAGCCCTAGACCCACATGCTAATGTGATTTTATTTAGACTAATCCTTTGTACTCTGTTTCTCATTAGTCCTGTCACCCTCTGGGTCACAGGTGAGGTACCAGACCTGACAGGAGCTTTCTAGAAGCAATACTAATTTCTTAAACACTGCTTATACCCTGACTTAGTAATGAGGTCCATTCCAGTCACAGTATTAGAATCCTAAAACATTTGGTGAAATTAAGAAATAATGACCCAAAGAAATTCTACAAAAGGAAAGCAGCAATAATTGAGATACCAGCTAGAATTGCCTTTTCAGAAAATATCTTATCTAGTTCTTGTAGATTATCTAAAACTATATAATTCATCAGATAATATCTGAAAGAAAAGGGAGAAGTTGTTAAAACATCAGATGAGTTAAGGAAGTTATTTGGTCTTGAAAAATGTGGAAAAGCAACATTTGAAAGAAGTTTAAGAACTGAGAACATATAAAACTAGAAGAATGTGATATAAATGTATTGGAGAAAGGGGGCACATAAATATATGAGACTAGACAAAGAACCAGTAATACAGCACAAACAAATGAGAACAAATAGATCAGTAAGGGATGTTTTAGAAGACTGAAATTAATACTGAAAAGTGCTTTGACAACTTGGAATAAACTTCAGTCTATAAATCATCTTCTACTTCCTTTTAATGTATAACTTTAAGGTGATCAACTGGGCACAAAATGAGCTGAATTAGCTTGATAGGAAAACAAGAAAACTATTTCCTGCTAATCAAATGATATACAAGAAGCAGTATTTGCCAAGACTGTATATCCATTGGTGTTAAGGAAGCATGGGGCTCCTTGAAATTGACTACATGCGCAGGTCCATGATTGCAGGATTGCATACATATTTATTTGCTTCATCAGATATAAACATAGTAAATGTTTTAAATGATGAAGAAAATATGTCTAAAATCACATCTTTGCTTTTGTTAGATGAAACCTTTAATAAATGAGCAAGCATGGAAATCTACCCAGATGAGGACAAAAAACAGGTAACAACAGAAAGTGAAGTAAAAAAAGCAAAAGGAAGAATATAAAGAACATACAAGGAAAACAGAAAATAAAGGCCTACAACTGTATTAAGAAATATAGTGATCTACTGGAACAACCACATATTGATCAAGAGTTGTCACATGAGTGACTTAGGCAAGGTGAATTTAAACCAAAAGATAAAAGACCAATGTTTGGACTACTCAGTGGTTCACAAAATGCACTGAAATGGTAGTATATCCAGAAAATGTAGATTTTTGCAGAACAGAACTAGAAACATTTGGACATCTTGTTGTAGACTGAGATCCACTTATGGGTGAAGGTATGTATACTGAAAGAAATAACAATGTGGTGTGGTTCTTACAGTGGACACTATGTAAGTGTTAAATTATTGAGATAGCCAAGAGGCATTAGAAACATGAATTACAAAGGATTATGAAGAATGACAAGGAAATCATCACTTGGGATTATCCAATACCAACACCTAAAAAGGGAGAAGCAAGCAGACCAGATATTGTAGCTTGGAAGGAAAAGTCATGAACAGCATTGGTTAATAAAATTACTAACAGTGATTACAGTGTCTTATGATGATTTGCAAGAAGAAACTAGAGCAATGTGGAATAAGGTTACACAGGTAGTTGCGTATGTAGTTTACCCAATACAGTCAACCTTTGGGGAAGTAAGCAGGTACTGTTGAGCTACATGAATTGTTGATGCCTACGTTTTGACTATGGCAACATTTTGGATTCATTGTTCCAGATAATCTTACTTTTTTATCCCAACATGAAAAAAAATCTTCTCTCTGTAACATTAATGCTTGCATTCTCCCAATGTCTTTGTACTAATGAATGCTCAAGAAGGGTGTTATAGCTATCCTCCATGCCTCCCATGAAAAAAATGCCTCTGCAAGTCTAATACCTGATATCATCAAGCTGTGTCCTCTTGTTCTTATACACCTGCTTTTATAAGACTATGCGGTTTTAGGAAAACCTTGATTCCTTACAAGTTAAAAGTTTCTTACTCATATCATTAAAAATGCTGACTTTTTTATGTTCCCTGCTGATAGATGTATACTTACTCCTGTCAAAGGAGCTACCTGCGTCCTGTCTTTGCCCTTAAAGTGAAAGAATTTGAAAAACTGAACTCAGTACTCTAAACGAAGCCTCACTTGTTGACTATATTAAGATATAATAGCTTTTCGTTTTCTACTGGGCAGGCATCTCTGTGCATATCAGTGTACCAATAGCATTCTTTATTGTGTTCCACTACTACTTGCAGCTCTTAATATTATCAGAAATGTTTAGACCAAGGTCATTTGTTTTCTTTTTTCAAACCATTGCTTGCTTCCATCTAGACACTGCCACACCTGGTATTTGTTTCTCATTTATATCAGTCTGCATTTGTTGCAATGGGTTTAAACAGTATTTGTCCACTGAGCCGAGTCAAAGACCACACCCCATTGACTTTGCAATCTTTTATTGAATAAATGCCATTGACAACCATTAATGATACCACAATAATTCAAATGTAACATATAAACTAATAACCATTAAATCATTAACTCAAGCCAGTAGGCATAACCCAACCTGTTTTGGCTGCCTCTAAAGAATCGGGTGTGTATTCCAAGGTACTTTGGACCTGGTGGCAAAAAACACTTTAATTGATCCTTACAAGCAACATACTCTTTGATATGGCCACCAGTCAATTCTGGGTCCAGCTTTAGTAGACTCAAGGTTGTTGCACAGGAACAGAGGGGAAAAGAAGGGGTGGTGAAGCTCTAAGGCTATCCCCAACCCAGCATGTGCCATGGCATTTGCCCCCACCAACAGTTGGCCTTGAAAGGGATAATCTGGGTCATGGGAGGGTCCAAGTTAAACCTTGAAAAACTTAATAGCAAAAACAATATCCAAATTCAACAAATGAAAACCAAGGTTGTTCAAATGAACATATTCCAAATCATAAAACTTGGGATCCAGCCTGTCAAGATCTCTATGTTGAATTACATGGAAACCAATTTGACTAGCTGCCCATGTCTATGATTGATGAAACACATGGCTCTCTCAATCATACAGGACCTTCTAACACCTTTCCAATAAATTGTTTTGATGATGACAGACCAGAACAAAACCAGATTCAGATAAAACTGCAGTAACTGGTGCATATCAGACAGCATTTTGGCCCGCAGGCTTTTTTTTTAGAGGCCCGAGATAAGTCATCCTTGGGATGAATTACCAAAAATCTGGGTAAAGCTTCCTTCATGGTGATTTTATGTCAGATCTCCCAGAACTGAAATCACAGGAGGCCAGGGAAACCAAATGAATGAACTGTCCAAAAGTTAAGATCAAAGGAACTTAAATGACCAGCCGGGTAGCCCAAGGCTTGTACTATAGCTGCCTTGATGAAAGAATGACTCAAGAGCCAAATGACCTCTTTTCCTTAAAAAGATATAAAAGTCAATACCTGACGTAAGACAAAAAGGCATCAGACACCCACCTTCCCATTCTTTGAATGACCTTGACAGAATGCCCTTCCATGGCCAAGTCAGAGATATGGCCTATCCAGATGGCATGCAAGGGATAACCTTGTGGATGAATTCCTTGCCCTGCCATGGCTTTTTTAAGTAGAAGATTAATCTTTGCCAGGCTAAAAGGTCTGCTGGAAGCCCAAACGAAAACTATGGCTGACCTCCTCCCTGTGGTAGTGATATTATATAGCAATCTGACCCAATGCACTGGAAAAATGTCCAACTCATTCGCCTTATTTAATCAAACCTGCTGATCTTTACCATATTGATCCATCTTAGATTTCTTTACCCATATCAGAATAAAATAAGTGTGAATGACAAGATCTTCCCAACAAAGTTAACTCATTCACTCCAGTGGAGCTCTGGAAGTTTGCACTGTAACTTCCAATGGGTGGAGCCTAAGACTTGACAGAATCAAATTATGTCCTCATACTTCAAACAAATGTTCATATTTCTGGAACCATTGGGGTTATGGAAGAAGTTTAAATAATAAACTTTTCATCACAAACTATTTTCCTATGAATGCTAATTGCCATCTCCAGTGTGCATCTGTAATCATCTTAATGAACTTAGGACTGAGACATAAGACAGATGTACATTCGTTACTTTTCTCTTTTTCTTCTTGTTCGTATAGAATGTGCTACAAAATTTTATAATTTAAGCACACTCATCTTCCCAACACAATTTTTTTTTCAGAATTATAATTCTAAACTTTATCAACAAATCTCTCAGATCATTATCTCCTGTCTTAGCATTTGAATTTGGTATATTCTATGACAAATTAATTAATTTACTGTATCTTTGAACACTGCAATGGAGGAGTGATTGCTAAACCCTTACCTAATCGTTTGGCAGTTGCACATCAGCCTATCCTTCTCAATATATGTTCATTAAATGCAGTTTACTGCTTTTCCATTTTACGACATTAGATAGATAATTTGCGTACCACAGATCTACTTGAGTTGAACATTTTTTCTGCATTCCTATTTCATGTCATTCAGCTTAATGTGTTTCTCTGTTACTGCTTCTAACACATTGCACAATGCTGTTTCCAGTTTAAGTAGAGGTTTTATGTTCTGATTCACTAGGTTAAACTGCAGGAGACCTATACGTTTTTTCAGCCTGTGTCTCAACATTCCTTGTTGTCCATCTCTTTCCTCTTTCTTTGTATATATTTATGTTCACATCCTCTAAAACAACCTTCTGGATTGTTTAGCCACATACTTAAAGGCATCAACTTGTCTCCAGGCATAACTTCCACATTTTCTACAACTAATTTCATTGTCCATCCCATATTAGTTTTAATCAAATATCTTTTATGCTATCAATCTCTATACTAATCAGAACATTTACCAAAAAAGCTGCTTAATTCAATTATAAAAAAACTGCCTTATATTCTTTATACATTATACATTTTATTTGTATATCCACATTTAGAAATTAAAGTGTTAACCTTTCTTACTTTCTGTATACTTTACTGTTTGACTTGCACATAATATCTAACTCTATTTTTTAATGGAATAAAGAGTTCACTGTCCTCTTGTTATCTGTTATTTATGATTTTTGTGTTTCATATAGAATAGTCACAATCCTTTACTCTTCATCCATATTGGTTTGGCAAAATTTGGTACACAACCTTTAAGCATTTCCTTATAATCTCCTTATTGAGCTTATGAGGTTTCCTTTATCAGCTATTCTAACCAATCTACTTTCAACTTTCAGTTACCACACTGTTAAAATAAGCATCTTTCCCCAGTTTTAATGGCCATTCCCTCAGCTGTTTCATCAGTCCTTTTAGTGAAATCTTTCCAGTTTTGTCTTACCCTTTTTCACCCTCCTTCTCTTCTTGCCTGTTCTACTACTCTTACAAACTGATCCTTGGGAAATATTGGTTACATAGTATACAAACTGATCCTAGTGAAATACTGGTTACATAGTATACAAACTGATCCTTGTGAAATATTAGTTATGTAGTATACAAACTGATCCTTGTGAAATATTGGTTACATAGTATACAAACTGATCCTAGTGAAATATTGGTTACATAATATACAAACTGATCCTTGTGAAATATTAGTTACGTAGTATACAAACTGATCCTTGTGAAATATTGGTTACATAGTATACAAACTGATCCTAGTGAAATATTGGTTACGTAGTATACAAACTGATCCTTGGGAAATATTGGTTACATAGTATACAAACTGATCCTAGTGAAATACTGGTTACATAGTATACAAACTGATCCTTGTGAAATATTAGTTACGTAGTATACAAACTGATCCTTGTGAAATATTGGTTACATAGTATACAAACTGATCCTAGTGAAATATTGGTTACATAGTATACAAACTGATCCTTGTGAAATATTGGTTACATAGTATACAAACTGATCCTTGTGAAATATTGGTTACATAGTATATAAACTGATCCTTGTGAAATATTGGTTACATTGTATACAAACTGATACTTGTGAAATATTGGTTACATAGTATACAAACTGATCCTTGTGAAATATTGGTTACATAGTATACAAACTGATCCTTGTGAAATATTGGTTACATAGTATACAAACTGATCCTTGTGAAATATTGGTTACATAGTATATAAACTGATCCTTGTGAAATATTGGTTACATTGTATACAAACTGATACTTGTGAAATATTGGTTACATAGTATACAAACTGATCCTTGTGAAATATTAGTTACGTAGTATACAAACTGATCCTTGTGAAATATTGGTTACATAGTATACAAACTGATCCTAGTGAAATATTGGTTACATAGTATACAAACTGATCCTTGTGAAATATTGGTTACATAGTATACAAACTGATCCTTGTGAAATATTGGTTACATAGTATATAAACTGATCCTTGTGAAATATTGGTTACATTGTATACAAACTGATACTTGTGAAATATTGGTTACATAGTATACAAACTGATCCTTGTGAAATATTGGTTACATTGCAGTCTTTTTCTCTTTTAGCCTTAAGTTGATGTTGGTTTCATTTGCAGTTTAATTCTATTTTTCACTAAAATTATATCTTTCATAAATTCACTTCAACTAACAACACTTTAGAAGACATTTTGTTCTCTACAAATTATAATTTATTTTCTATTGCTTTAACTTCATCAGTGTTTATGTATTCCATTATCTGTTAGCCTCCCCTACTTTGGTAAAATATTGTATGTGACATACACCTGTCTCATTTGTTCAAGCAAATCCTCTGACAAGATACACTGATAAACCTTTCTAACTATTCTATGCTTTTTAAGCAGACCCATTCACTGCATCATTTTCAGTCCATTCCGTACCATGGCTGGTGTCATTAAATATGTTTCATTTCCATCTAGCCTCATTTGGAAAACTGTATTTCCTGCAATTAAAATATTTCCCCTTTTCTAAAGGATCTTTCAGAAGGTTCAGTGATAATTCTGAGCCTCCTATTAACTGAGTTAATTCTGCCTAAAGATGCCACAAAAACATTTGATATAATTTGATTTGATTCATTAACTTTTGTTTTACTTTTTTGCTCTTCTACCATTCCCTCTTCTCTGTAATTTCTGTCACAGTATGAACTATCATTCATTTTTGTTTTCTGCTGAAAAAGTGAAGGTATTTGTTAGAAATACTTCTTCCAGTGAGTAAGCTTTGCCTTCATTACTACTCAAGACTTTAGGTGTGCCTGGATACTTTCCTTGATTTATCGTACTATTAATACAGATATCTACATTTTATCCTATTCCATTTCTTTGTTCCCTCATAAGCAATATAGATCACTGCTTTGAATACTTTTCATTTAGCTATTATATAAATATTTTATAGTCCTTCCAAAACATTTTGTTAGCAAATTTAACTTCTAAATCAGTTAACAAATGCTGCAGTCACCCAAATTTGTGCTCAGAGTACCCTGAGTCCCCAAATATAACTAAAGATTTTTACACTGGGCATGGTAAGTCTTAACTGACCCAAAATCTAGGGCATAAGTAAACATTACACAAAATTACGACTTATACAGATTTTTGTAGTGGCACTCCAAAGTGTCTATAGCTCTATATTTCTGTAGCATGTTTCTCATAAATTCAGACTGATGATCTTAATTCAACATTGTATCTATCACTAAAGTGGATGGAAAACTTAGCATACCGGGCAGACTGTCAGCAAATCCTGTTACAGTTTTTGACAACTGACCTAATTGATTTACCCTCACAGGTTCAGTTACCAGAGCAGTAAACAGTGAAATAAAACACACACACACACACATACACACACACACACACACACACACACACACACACACACACACACACACACACACACACACACACACTGCAATATATTGCCAAACAAACCAACTTTGAATTAGGCAGGGATATAACGTTATGCTATATAAATAAAACAAAAATAAAATATACTAAAATCTATTACTTAGCTATAGTGATTTACATAAAAGAGTAAATATTCTCATATAATTGTTAATTAAATAACCAAACATAAAGGAGATTCAAGTGCCGGTAAAACAACAACCAAAACAAGATTCATATAACAATTCTCAGAAATTCCACATAGTGAGATATAAAAAAGTATTAAAGTTAAGGTCTTTCACTCAAAAAAATAATAGGACTCCATCAGCTCTAATTTTTTTTTTTTTGGATAAAAGCGCTTAATATTTTTTCTTTATATATTTTACAGTGTTTTGTAAAGTCTGAGAACTGGTTTGTGTACATGTATATTTTGTTTTGGTTCTGTTAATTAAATAAACTGTTACATGATTTAGTCTTCACACAGTTCTTATGGTAATTCAGTATGTGGCTGTTTTCACAACTCATTGTGAGTGCTGTTTTTGTCCAACCCTATAAACTCCTAACATGAGTTCAGCAAAGAAATGCCAAATTCTGAGTATAACTCTACTCATAGACATGAGTCTCTGACTCCTTTTTGACTCATGTATCCTGAAATTATAAAACAGTTAACGCAACTATATATATACTGGCCCTTTGATATCTAACACCTTGGGTTTCTGGACCTAACTTCATTTTATACCAGCATCCTAATACAAACTCAGTCTCAGCTAGGCTACCATACCCATTCAATGTTTTTACACATTTGCTAATCAGGTAAGCCAACTGGACACAAGGGTCTCTTTTCAGTTGTGAATTGGGAGCAGTGTCTAGTTAAGTGGCTTGCTCAGTAACACAACAGAAAAATGGAGGGGGAAGGTATCAGACCATGTCCTCTTTGGTACAGATACCAGCTCATTAACAGTTCATATCCTTAATCATCTGTACTAACTATTGTGCCTTTGTGATATAGATCTCTGTGCAGCATTTAAGCATATTAAACTAATAGTGTATTTGTATACTGTAATACAGGGCATTAGCTGTGTTGGGGACTGGCATCATGGCTAAGGTGTTAACTTTACAGACAAGAGGTACAGGGCTTGATTCTTATCATGTGAAACTGGATAGGCATAAAATGGTCCACAAGGCCAGCTTGCATACAGTCCTATGAGTACTATAAAATGTACTAGTTACTTCTTAAATAATAAAGAGTAGAGATCAAACCATTGCAGATGCTTAATGCAAGAAGTGTCCACTCTACCAGCTTTAAGCTGTAACTTCTAGTAGTGATTACCTCGTACAACAGTATACTTGTACGACAATGACATTTGAAAAACAAATTTCATCTACTCTGCTAGGTCTCTACCATCAAAATAACATATGTATGAAATAAGATATACTGCAAAGTTTTTAAGAATCTAAATTCATTTATTTTGGTTTACCAATGCAGTGTCTTAATTTATGCATATTCATTTCTAAGCAGTTAAACAGAAAAACATTGTAATATTGTAAAACAAAATTAGAAATGAATACAAAATAAGCATTTTATTGATGTCCCAGCTCTACATATATAGGGTAAAATAATAAAATATATTTTATTCACCTGATTATGAGCTTCAGATAAAATAAGTTTTTGTTTGTAGTTAACTAACTGAATTATGCAGAATACATTATTAGAATATACAGTTCACCTAAGTGCAATGACAGCGACTTACAGTTGATACATATGACATATTAAGCAGTCTTCAAAATGCTGTAAAGCCTTAGAACAATACAGAATGATAATTCTATATTTACACTCAGAATATATTTATATATATGTATGTGCACTACCTTCATGACATCAATCAGAAGGCGTAATTATGGGAAATGGTTTTGGGTAGCTATAAGTACCATATAAGAAGAGGAAAGCAAGTGCTGCCATATTAGTTACTAAACTGAGGGAGAACGTCACTTTTGAAATGTGTAAGCATATTTAGTTGAAGACTACAGTGCCAGAATAGAGATGAGAATGAGGCTGACTTCATAACTTTCCAAGTTTTAACACATGATAGACAGACATCAGGTAGTTAAAAAGGTGCCAGCAAGAATCTAGGGTGGGATTCACCAACACCTGAGTTCCCAAAGAAACTGCTTTTCCATTCATTGCTCATGTGAAGTACATTGAATTATTTTGTGCCAGGAGCCAGTTTAGCTGCACTGCTGCAGATGTAAGGAAGTTATTAATCTCAAAGACTATTTTGGTGTGCTGTCTTGATAGAATCTGTAAAGGGCAGTGCTGAAATTGTCTTCTCTTCATGGTTACACCAGCAAAGGGCAAGTAGTCTGCATTTCTAAGTGTGTGCTGTTTTAAATTCCTCTCAACTGTTCCTCTTAATCCATCCTAAAACTCATTACTTTTTACACTTAATAATGACAATAATTAGATTTATAGACGTATTTTACTTCAGAAAATGTATATTAATTCACATTCATTTTTTCTGTCAGTGTCTCAGATTTATAGTACTAGTAGTTTAAAACTATCCATGTCTCTTATTTCTGGATTTGTCCATGATTCTGTTGAGATTTCATCCCCAATGTATCGAGAGCTATGCTGTTTTATTTATTTACTTATTTTTATTTGGGGAGGGGGGGTAACATGCCAGCAGTGTCTAGTTAGGCATTTTCTGAATTTCTGACACACTGAACCAAAAAGGTTTACCGTCACTTTTATATACGGTCACAGGTAAATACTAGACTGTCAGTCTGAAGACTAATGTAAACGAAGCCAATATTCAGATGTCAAAAATGAAATGCTATAAAGGAGACAATAAGTGTACAAATGTATCTTTTACTATCATGCCAGCAGCTGATGGGCAAGGCATAAATCACATGGTTTTCATGACATGTCACACAGATATTTAGCCTTAAAGGATGCAGAAAGCTACACTGCATCATACATCGTATCCCTCCTCTTAAGCTAAGCACTTACCATTTATATACAAAATATATAAAAAAACTCTACACAGCACTACACTCTGTTTTACCTGAGTTTTCTGCCAAAATGATTGCATATTTGGTGTTATTTCTAGTTAAGGTAGAACAGGTGAGATAACTTTGTCTTCATTCTCCTTCCCATTAACACCTGAGAATATAACGGCCACAGTGCTTGCAACTGTGTATTTCTATACTCAGACAAATCTGAATGACGACAGTCCTAAAATTAACAAGTTATAATCTCATGGTATTTTTACATCGTGTATAGAACTTTCAACATAACCATTATATATGGGGATTCCTTGATATGTTGAAATTCTCAGTGTTCTGAAAATGAACAAAATTCCTGACTAACAAACTGTGGGCCATGAGATGAGATGGAACTAACAAAGATGCCATAATATGAGGAAATGGATTTCATCAATGGGATGACCAGTTGGGAAGATGTATCTCAAAGTTTGAGTTCCACAGAATAGTCTGAATAAATAACTCAACAAGATGAAAAACATTGAATCAACTGAAAAAAAAAATGAGCTGGAACTTTAATTTATGGATATTTTGAATAGCAATCAACAAGATGATCTTCATAGGATCATAGCATCATAAGAGGCTACTAGGCTATTGCTCCAGAGGTCATTTTGAGTCTAGCTATGTCATCCCAGTGTAATACCATAGATACTCTAGTCAAAACCCTGGACTGCATTTAGTAATGACTGCCCGTGCCCAGAAGGGTTGTAGGCTCTATCCCCGGAAAGAATTTATGGTGTCCCATCCACTCGTTCAGGTTCCTTTTGAACAGTGTCATAGAGGTGCTCTGCTTCACATGAATTGGCAGCCTATTCCAAAGATGTGGCAGTCTGTTGGAGACAAATCTGTCCCTTCAGCACACCCTATTCAAGTTCTGGGCCATATTTAGGTCCCCTGAAATGGGTAGCTCTACTCTTGTTCGATTTACGGATGTGCAGCAAATTCATTATGTTTGGGTTGGAGA
The DNA here is from genome assembly GCF_019279795.1 of Protopterus annectens. NCBI lineage: Eukaryota > Metazoa > Chordata > Ceratodontiformes > Protopteridae > Protopterus > Protopterus annectens. The sequence goes on along the minus strand of NC_056751.1, from coordinate 327,777,857 downwards.
TTGCTCTGTAAGCTAGGCATAAGTCTCCCTAAGAAGTCTATATGATACTGAGTATAGTGACAGGGACTTTAGTCAGTCTGTTTAAGCCATGTACTGGAGTCACTTGATCTTTTTTGTTAGAAACCTCTGAGGTCTCTCCAGTTGGTGCAGGTGCTTTGTACAGTACGTGCCAAAAGGGGCATGATACTCAATTATGGGCCTTATTAGTGACAAGTATAGGGGGGTTATAACCACCTTTGCTCTAGAGGTAATGCCTTTGCTAATCAAGTATGCTAAGTAGAAAGCCTTCCTTACAACAGTAGACATGTGGTGGTCAAAGTTAAGGTCGCAGTCCACTTGTGATCCCAGATACCTTTACCACTTTTCTAGGTACATAGGGTATTGTTGTTAATTTGATAGTGTGAAAGGACATTGCTTTTACCAAAGGGAATGATGATGCATTTCTTTGCATTTAATTTGAGACCGTGACTAAGACACCAGCCATTGGTTTGTGTAAGACCCTCTTGAAGTATCCTGACATCATTTGGGGATTTGATAATTGCACCCAGTTTGCAGTCATCTGCAAACTTGGTCAGCCACAGCCCCTTAGTTTTGGGCCTGAACTTCTGAGAAGTATATATACCAAACAGTAGGGGGCCCAGAACTGACCCTTGTGGCACCTCACTGGTGACAGGTCTGCTGGTTCATGTGGAGTCACCCACTTTGATAGTATGTGACTGGTTTGTGAGCCAGTTAGCAACCCATCTTGCACCAAAGGGGTTTAAATTCAGTTTGCTAAGTTTATTGGTAATGCCTGAGTGTGGGATTGTGTTGAATGCCTTCGTCAAGATGAGGTATGCTGTGTGCACAGATTGCCCTCATCAATGTTCCTGGTCACATTTTTGAAGAACTCCACTAGGTTCTGACTTTGACAAAGCCATATTGGGTCAGATCCAGGGTTTGGAGGTTCCCTACTCCTTTATTTATGAGGTCCATGATGATACGCTCCATGACCTTACAGATGAGGCTGGTGAGACTTATGGGTGTATAATTCCCTAGGTTTGTTGCTAAGTCACCTTTGTGGAGGAGAATAACTGTTGCTGTTCTCCATTCTGCAGGAACATAGTATGTGGTTAGGGTGTGATTGAATAGGGTACTTAATGGTGATGTTAGTTCATATTTTAGTTAGTTTAAAAGACAGCCTGGAATGCCATCTGGTCCCATAGAGACTGTGTTTTTTGCCTTAGACAAAGCTTTAATGACCTGCTCTTTGGATATGTAGGGTTGGGGGGGGGGTTGGGACAAGGTTTGTGATACATTTGGGGGGGATAAGGGAGTGAACATTTTGCCAAAGCTGTCCACCAGCAGGTTTGCTATCTCTGTGGGATCAGTGTGTGTGTGTGATACCATTAGTCACTAGTTTGGCACATGCATGGGTTCTACCTTTTAGGCTGAGTATGGTTATCCTTGGCTGTCCTTGCTAAGTTTTTCTCAAAGTTACCCTTACAGGATTTGACATGTCTTCTTATTTGCCTGTTGAGGCTGAGTAAGGTGCTTTTCCATTGTTGGGGTCTTGCCTCAACTTTCTTAGACAGCAACTTTTTGTGTTTGTTGTAAAGCTTGTTGATGATGGATGTCCACCTGGGTGGCTTGTTTTTACTTGGGGGTCTGGCTTTGATTCTCTCTGGAACAGCTGAGTCTATAAACTTATACAAGTGATTGCACAGGCTTCAGTTTAAGCCTTGCTGTAGTTACCTCTTCCAGCTGTGGGTGTGGCTTGGAATGCATTTATAACTTCCCCTAGGAGGGTATAGTTTGCCTTGGTGAAGTTTTTTAGTCTGTCTTTGCCCTTTGTGAGCTCTTGTGTTAGTGCCAGTTCAAAGGTCACTGATTTGTGGTCAGATTTAACTACTGAGGGTCTGACAGTTGCAGTGGTGCATCTGTTGTCATGTTAGTAAGGACCAGATCTAGTATGTTTGTTCCTCTTGTTAGGGTATGAACAATTTGTTCCAGGGCATTTCTGTTAACAAAGTCAAAGCACTTTTGGACTAGTAAGTTAGGGTTAGAATAGGTTTCCCAATTGATGGTGGGGTAATTGAAGTTCCCCATGATCAAAGTGTTTGGCAGTATTTGGACTGACTCCAGTGTGGTCAAGTAGGCCTTGTGCGCATCATGATCCAAGGAGGGAGATCTATAACTAGCTATGACTTGAATGGGGGTCTTACCCAAAATTAGTCTGAACTTGGAGTTACTCCATGGAGTTGTCCTGTCTAACTAATTGGGAGGTGAATTAATCTCTAATATAGATAGAAACACTGCCTCCTTTGGTTCTCACACATTTATTTTGTGGTCTGAAGGTGTGGAAGGCATTGTAGCCTTGCAAGGCCAGGTTTCTGTGACTGCACAGGCATCTACACCCTCCAGGGTGTGCAGTTTTTTGTTTAAGCTCCTAGCATTTAGCAGCATACCCCTTATTTTGTTATGATTGTCAGTTTTCATGTTGGCAATTTTGTTTTTGAGACCTTGCCTAAAAAAAGGCACTATGGGGGAGGCAAGAGCCTGGGCCAGCAGCCAAAAGCCTAGTTGTGCCAGGTGTAAACTGTCTCTGGCAGAGCAGTGAGGTTTGTCGATTATGTCATCCTAGGCTGACAGAAACTAGATCCTTTTGAATGACACCAAAAACTAAGCCAATTATTGAAATCAATCAGTTTTTATTTATACTTTGGCATCATTATAGGTGAGGGTAATATGTTGCTCAAGGATAGGGACATACCTGCCTGGGACACATACTCAGAGAAATCAATCATGTCTTTTTTCATATATTCCATTGAGGTACATCTCAGGTCATTCACTCCAATATGAGCTAGGACAGAGTCATAATGATAGTTGTTGCCAAGAGATCTGAGTGCATGCATGACCTGATAAATCCTGGTATCAGACAGACAGCTGACCGTGACTTTCTCATTATCTAACCTGGTGAGTGGCTCATCTGTTTGTCTCACTATGGAGTCTCCAATGACAACAACGTTTGGTTTATCAGTGTTACACCTTAAACTCTTGGTAGGTGAGACACTGGTGTTGCTATGTGACTTGGGTGCTGTGGGAACTGTGTTGGTTGTAGCAGTCTTGTGTTTTGGAGGTCTCTGGTGTTTTAGTAAGAATTTTGAGAGAACCTCTGTGTATGTTGATTTATGTGTTGGATGCATACTATGTGCATGAGTAGTGGTGGGTGAGTTGACAGTCTCTTCTGTTACTGTTTTGAGTGCTAGAAAGCAGGGATTTCAGATTCTTAGTGTAGATGTATCTCTTACACTCTTTACTAGAGTGAGTTATTAGTAGAGGACTGTCAGTGTACATGAGGCAATTGCTACACTGCCTCAGGAGACCCAAGTCAACAAGGCTAGCAGGAGAAAAAAGGGTAGTCCAACTGTCCATAATGCTAGGTTTGAAAAACTGTTATTAGAAAGGGGGTGCTTTCAGGACTGATGTAGGAGGTGCTCTGAAGATAGGTATTTCTGATGGAATATTTGGCCAGTAGTTTAATAGCTCACTAGCAATACTTCTTAGACAGGAAATGTACTAAAGATGAGGACTACACTAATGTACTACAGCTGTGTCTAAGGGAAACACTGTTGAAATTATCTGTCCAGCTATGGCACACAATTGTGAGGCAGTGTACGGTACCGCATAATGTGCAAATAAGCAGAAACCCTCTCGTGCATGGCTTAAATACCATAAGCTAAAAACTTAAAAACAAATTTTGAAAAATCAAAAGAACCAAAGAGGGTGCTTACTCCAAGCCTCACTTCTGCTTCCTGTTGTGGGAAGGTGGTGGCTGTTTCTGCTGTGAGTACTGCAGCTAGTGTTTTTGTTGCTAATTTTTTGCCTTCTATTTTGAGTTCTGAATCTTTTGTTTGTCTCAGGACTTACTTTTGGATTCGGATATTGTTTGGGATTCAGGTGCTTCTTTGTTGTTAGACTGTGGAGAGGCTATGGAACTTCAGGATTCTTCAGAATCCCGAGCTTCTGCCATTCCTGCTGTTTTAGCTTCTCCTGAAGGTGTGTGCCTCTCTTCCTAACATTGTTTCCTCTGTGGTTTCTGCTGTTGTTTCCCAGGCTGTCTTATGCTGCTGCAGCTAGTACTGTCGTTTCTTCTGCTGCTACATTACCTGAGTCTGCTGCCTCACAAAGGATTGTTTCTAAGCCTTTGGGAAGATTAAAATCGGTTTCTGGACAGCCTTTAACTAGAAAATGGATTTGGCATTCTTTATGAAAGCCTTTGTCCGTTACAGTTCAGTCTCTGTGTGATGTTACTCATTGAGGTGGGATGCATTTGTTAGTGTATTTTGAAGAGCAGGAAGCTGATTCTGGTTTTGGTACATGCTTTGCAGCAAATAAACATAAAATTACTTTGTTTTGTTCATTTGGTTTATGTTACTGAAGTGCAGGTTTGAGAATTTCTGCTTTCTAAGTGTGCTCAAGTGTATTCTGTGGTGTGGTGTATGGGATGGCACATGGAAGGCCTTCGTGGACCTGTGTGTAAAGAACTCTGATATTTTGCATCTGTCTGGTGTGTGTATCTTGTCTGGACAGTGGGGTATTCTACGCTATGCCAGTCAGCCTGAATCTTGCTTTTACTGTGACATGTTTTCCCATTTAGTGCAAAGGTCCAGTGGTTAATGTTGTTGTGTCACAGTAAGAGGTTCTTCTGTTCAATTCTCGGCTGGGGTGCCTTCTTTGTGGAGTCTGCATGTCCTCCCTGCATTTGTGTGGATTTCCTCTGGGTACCTTGGTTTCCTCCTACATTCCAAAGATGTACATCTGGAGTGTTTCTCCCTGGACCTCCACTGAAAATAGGCTCTGTCCTAGTCGGACTTTCCCGGTCAACAAATGTTAAATAAATAAATAATAAAAAATAAATAGTTTCAGCATGTCCTGCTAAACAGTACACTCATTGTGGTTCTATGGCACATTGGTTAAGGTGTTTGCATTACAAACACAAGGTGCAGGGTTTGAGTCTCACAAGGGATAATTGGCTAGGCTTAAAATAGCTCGCAAAGGCAGTTAGCTTAGTATTAACCTACGAACTATTTTGCAAGAGCTTGTCCCTTGTGGTGTCATCAGTGTGAATGCACTCATGCTGAGGGTGTGTGTACTGTTCAGCGTACCATTGTTGCTGCAGCTGGTGGTTCTTCTGAAGAGCCACCTGTTGTGTTTTCTACTGCTGCTTCTGTTGCTGTTTCCACTGCATCTTGTACGGTTCATTGTTCTGCTTCTTTTCCTTCTCCAGCCTTGGCAACTGTGTTTGATGTTTCTCTGCTGAGGCTCCTGTTGGTTCTTGGCCACCCGTTTCTGTGAGTGAGGTTCCTGCTCCCTGTCCTCCCTGTTCCTCTTACTCCTACAGGGTTTGTTGTTCCTTCTTTGGTGGATATTTCATAGGAGTTGCCGGATCAGTCTGGTGTTCTTACCGGTCTTAAGGATGCTATCAGTTGTGAATCTGATTTTTTTACTTATTTAGAAGATTCTCAACAGTAGACTTCAGCTTCTAGCCACCGGCAGCTTAGGACTAACTGTCAAAAGTGGGTTGTGGGGGCAGCTACTCAACCTATTGCTGATGGCTAACTTATCTCTTATTTTTCATACTATTAATGGTATTTGCTTTGCATCATCATTTATTTGTTTATTCCTGGGTGTCTCCCCTTCATGCAGATATTATCTGTCTTTGTACGTGGCCAAATTGTTCTCTGCTCACTGTCTTCAGTGGAAAGTCTTGTGGGGTGATGGGGTTGTCTGGTCTTTCAGGGCTGATCATCATTCTGGGATTTCTGTGTTGTATCGTCAGTCTATGGTGGTTGTCGGGGATGTTATTCATGTCCTCCCAGGTAGGGCTTTGGTGGTGGACTTATTGTGTAGGAGTTCTTTTGTAAGTTTGGTTGTCATTTATGCTTTTATTTCTGTTTCAGATCACCATACCTTATTTCAGTTTTTGCGGCCTTATTTTTTGATTGCTTGTCCTATTCTGTTTTCTGGTGACTTTAATTGTTGTTTAGCAGGTTCTTCTTGAGTTAGGCATGATGCAAGTGTCAGTGATTGCAAGGATCTTTTGCGTTTAGCATCTCTTTCATTGGTGGACCTGCTACTTTCACTTATTATCATGGTGTTGTATACAAGGATTGATTATTGTTGGTTTTCTCCTGTGTTTCATGTTTATTTTTCCTCTGTTTCTCTTGTTTCTTTCACAGATCATTGTGCGTTGTCTTATTCCTTTGGCATTTCTGCTACTTTGCATACAGGAAGGTCTTCCATGCTTTATTGCTCCGTGGACCTCGACTTCTGCTTGGCATGTGGTTGTTCTGGAATTGAGGAATGACCATTCTACTTTACTTGATTTTTTTCCTTCTGTTTCTTCCTGGTGGTTGGCTTTTAAAGAGAAGTTTACTTCTCATTATTCATGGTTTGCCCAGTCCTATTATATTAAGTTAAAGAATACTGCTGCCACTGTTTATCAGGATTTTCAGTCTGCTGTGCATCGCATGCCTGATTGTGCTTTACAATACATGTGTTCCCTTCATGCCCATAATTTTGCTAGACTTAAGGTTGCCTTGTGGTATTCGACCCATTCTTTTAAGGGTAGAGTTGAGCAGTTTCTTCCCTATGTTGGGAAGTGCACCATCAAGCGTGAGTCCTTAATTGATTGTTTACTAGACTCTTCTGGTACTGAAGTTACTACACAGGATGATATTTTAAGTGTTGTCTGTTCTTATTTGACCTCTTTGTATGAGGGAAAGCCTTCTTCTGATGATGTTTGGCCTCCCCCTGCCATGCTTGCAGTCTTTAGGGCTGCTTTGGATGCGTCTGTTTCTTTGCTTGAGATTCATCAGGCTATTGCTTGTTTCAAGGTTGATTTGGCTCCTGGGTGGGATGGTCTTCCTTATTGTTTTTATTGCTCTCTTTAAAATGCTCAGTTGTCTTTGTTGGTTCAACTATTTAATGAATGTTTTTTTGTTGGCTTTTCCCATCCTGAATTTTTACGTATTGCCCTTAAATTTCTTTGAAAGAAGGGTGACCGTAGGTTCTTGTCCAACTGGTGGCCAATATCTCTTTATAATACTGATTACACGTTATTTTGTAAAATCTTACAATTTAGTCTTCACCTTCAAATGCATCATCTTTTGGATCCTAGGGTTTTGAGGATCTCTGGCTGGCCTATGCAGGATCTTTTGCTTTTGTTAAAGTCTGTTACGTCTTATATTGAGTAGTCTTGTTCTGCTTTAATGTTGTCTTCTTACTTAACCAAAGTCTTCGATAATGTCAGTCAATCTGCCCTGCTATACATTTTGAAGTTGGTAGTGAGGTAGAGATGAAGAATGGTGATTGGCAAGGCAGCCCTTTGAACAGTTATCTGTTTATGTTGGTGATGGGTGCTGCTTTTTATAAGATCAGGGTCCATTTTTCTTTCACTTTCTCCTTTTTCTTGTTCTGGGGTTTTGGCCCCTCATTTTTTCTCTTATGTGGAAGATGTTGCAGTAGTAGCAGAGTCCTCTTCTGTTCTTTTGGATATCATGACTTATTTATCCTTTGTTTTTTCCCTGGTTGGTCTTTCCCTGAATATTTTTTTCCTTGGCTGGTCTTTCCCTGAATAGTTTTTTACTTGGTTGGTCTTTCCCTGAATCTTGCTAAGTTTTCTGGTTTTGGTTCAGTTTCTCCTGATGGTGACATTCCTTTTACTGTTATTGGTCTTTCCATTTTGGGTGTACCTTTTGGTACTTCTTATAATGTTGCTGAATCATGTGAGGCTCTTCTTACTAATGTTTTTCATCATTTGGCCTTTTGGCGGTCTTTTTCTTTCTTCTTTTGTAAGAAAGTTTATCTGTTGAAAAAAAAATAAATTTCTGTTGTAAATTCCTTTATACACTGTTGGAAACTGCTGGTGTGTGATCCCTAAACAATCTGGGAATATAGCGTTGATTGATAAGTATATTTTCTTTGCATTTTATCCTTTCAGAGTAGTGCATTGTATTAATTTGGCGTGACTCAACTATTTTATAGCCTGACTAAAATATTTTATATATTTTCTGGCACTGTTTTCTGCTTCTCATCTGTTCTGAAACTGGTCACCCCCCCACCCTATTCTTGTGGTGGTGTTACAGTTGGTGGCTTGGCAGTTGCCCACCCCTACTGTAAATTTGACCTGGAACACCCCTCCCAGTCTAGTGTTCACTCTACTTAAGCCAGAGAGAACATCTGGAAAGGCCAATTCACTTGGGTTCTTAACCTTGAATTATTTTCTGCCCCTCCTTCCTCTCTTCTTGCACTTTACTAACAAAAAAAAAATTGCACTTTATTCATTTGCTTTTACTGTATTTGTGTTTCTTCCTACTTTAATACATTATTTTGTTTTGCCTCTTCTTAAAAGTACTCAATTGTATTTATTCTGCTGCATTTATCACTGCTTGGTAGTAGCCTGATTAAATTGTAACTCTTATTCTAAGGCTTTTGGTTAAGCACTTGAGCTTCAGACCAGTTGTTTTACATTAAGAAGGTTTGTGGTGTGCACTGTTGTGCCAGGACAGGTAGCTTACATCCATCTAAGTTGAGAATTGCTGATTGAAGGTCCAGTGTCTGTTATTCTAAAAGTGTATTGTTCTAGTTTAAGCATTTTGGCTTCAGGCCAGTTATTTTACATTAAGAAGGTTTGTGGTCTGCACTCTTGTGGGAGGAGAGGCTAGATTCTGCTCTTCTGAGCTGGGAATTTCTGGTTAAAGGATTGGTATGCCTTGTTTGCTGTAGCATAGACTAGATTCAGACCTGCTGAATCTAGTTTTATTTGTATAACTTGAGCACTAATCCAGGCCATCTTTTTTCGGGAAAGGTTTCCTTGCACCCTAGTGGCAGAAGTGTGCAGTTAGAACTTGACTGATCGAAGACTGCTGGAACAGGGCTCAGTTTTTAGCTTTTATTGGTTAATTGCTTAATTTGTTTGCTCGTTTCCTGCCTTTCTTAGCTAGTACAGTCCAGATCCCAGGCTTTGCTGGTTTCAGGACTTTATTTTCTGTGTTCAGAGCTATTCGGACCTTGCTGTGGTAAAGGGAAGTCCTACTGCTTACCAGTGGGAGTGGTGAGCATTGTACTGCCTATCTTAACACTAGAGGAGTGGTTTCCAGCTCTGAAATTGTAATTTTATTAGCCTTTTTGGGCTGATTTCTATACCGTTCAACTTTCTGGCTTAAAAATCCATGTGTTTGTGCATTTTTCACATTGTGCAGCACAGCAGGGTTACAGTTAAACTATTCCAGGTGCCAGAAAGTCTGCTCTTAAAATTTTCCATTAGAACTAGCTAGTTTCTCAGTAGTAGCACTAAAATCTGAGCCGCTGTGACTAGCACTTGCTCTAGAACCTGTCCATGTTGTCCATGTTGGAGTGAATGATTTGAGATGTACCTCTCTGGACTACATGAAAAGAGACATGGAAGAGCTCTCGGATCATGTGGCCCAGGCACTAAACAGCTCTGAGTAGCATCCTGCCTTGCAGAATGATACCACAGTATAAGGACAAAATGACTGACTTTACAACAATTGGCTAAGCTTCAGGCATGTCAAAGGGATCCAGTATCTGTTTGCCAGGATGACATGATCTCCTGTCCATCTGGTGAATCTGGGCATACTGGGGCAATGCAGCAACTGTCGCATGTACACAGACAACCCTCTCCTCCTACCACCCAACACTACAACCTGTGAGAGATGCACTTACATAGCCAAACTGGAAGCAAAGCTCTTTCCAGCCAAGATTGTGCTAGACAGTCAAGCGGAGAAGGTTAACACCTGCACCACACCTCAAGCAACACTAAACCCAAATATTCGGAAGCCCTTAACATTAACCTGCCCAAGCAACAAGGACCTCCGAAGCTGAAACGCATACAAACACCAGTCACAACCAAAGTGACACATAGCTTTTTTTCTGAAGAAGACCTAGGTATACCATGGTCGAAAACGTATTTATTCTTGTGGCGTTAATGTTCTGTGCTTGGCACTCACTTTGAATAAAGGAGGTTTATCTGGTTTCAGTCCTTCATTTGGATTCCCAAAGCAAGCTTTGGTTCTGGTTTTTGGTTTCTTAAGCAAGCTTTACCATCGCTTTTTGGTAATGGCTAAAGCTCTTGCTTCCCCTATACTGCCTTTTTTAGGCAAGGTTCAAAGGACAAAACCACCACCGTAACAGATACAAGTATGCAAAATCTGAAGGTAATGCTACTCAATGCTAGAAGTCTAAATCACAAAATGCACTCTCTCAAGGCACTCCTAAAAATGGAGAACATTGATATCTGTGCAGTAACTGCGACCTGGTTCAAGGCTCCAGAGAGCACCCCTGCAATACCAGGCTACAACTCTTACCACACTTTTTGGCCACCAAACCAAGACCGAAACATTAATGGTGGAGGAGTGTCCATATTTACTAAGGATATTCACACCTCCAGGCTAGTTGCCCAACACAATGCATCTGAAATTCTCCAGGTGCAACTAACACTAGGTAAGACTGCAATCCAAGTTGTAGCTTGCTACAGATCCCTCACCATGCCCCAAGATTCTCACTACACCTTTCTAAACATACTGGAAAATATTAAGATACAACCAAACACCCTAATACTGGGTGGTTTTAACTACCCTGCCATTAACTGGGAAAACTACTTGTGTACCAACACCTTTTCCCAACTGTTCTTGGAATTCATAAATTCCAAACCCCTGGATCAACTAAACCACTGTCCCACCAGGGGCTCCAGTATCCTAGACCTGGTCATTACAAACATGGGAGATAGATGCTCCACACCAGTGGTCACCCCCTCATTGGTCAGATCTGACCATAAGCAAATCACCCTTGGCATCCACATCCCACCCCACCCCCCAGTACAGAAACCTCTGTAAAAAACTTCTCCAAAGTCAACTTCATGCTAGTCAAGTCAGAAGTGACAAACTTCATGACACCCATGCAGATGGGAGCTGAAAGTTCGACTGCTGAATCATACACTAAGGCACTGTACAAGCACATCCACTTGTGCATGAATCGTGCCATCCCAAATAGAACCAAGACAATCTCCTCCAAAAAAACGAAGCCAATCTGGTGGTCTCCTGCCATAAACAAACTATACAACAGATGGAAGAAACTGTTGCAGAAAAGAGGAAAATCTCATCAGTGGAGGAGCTCCCTGGTCAGCCTCAGTAAGAAGCTAAGATCCCTTATAAAATCCTCCAGGGCTAGTTACATAAATAAAATTGCCAAAGATTCCAAAGACAACCAAAAGGCATTCTATAGTTATGTCAAGAATCTAAATGGCAATGCTCAGATCTGCTCTGAGCTACAACATAATGGCATTAAATATACTGATCCCAAGGATATTGCCAATATACTGGCAGATAAATTTAGTGCAAAATTCTACCCCCCTCTTGCCCCCTAAAGGGTCCATCTCAATACCAAAATATTGCCAAATTCCAGTAATCATGGCCACACAGGTAGAAACCACACTCTCCAAAGCTAAGAATACATCATCCATGGGACCAGATGGCATCCCGGGCTGTGTACTACATGAACTACAAAATGAACTGGCACCTCACCTAAGTGTCATGTTTCATCATAGCCTCACCTCAGGCTTCATGCCTACTGAGTGGCACATGGCTACAGTTATCCCACTCCACAAGGGGGGATCCACCTTGGAACCTGGGAACTACCATCCCATCAGTCTACCAAGCCTGATCTGCATGGGCATGGAACGCATTATCATGGAACTTATAAATAAAGATATTGGCAACCTTCAAACACTAGACCCCACTCAGTTTGGGTTTGTGAAGGGCCGATCTTGTCTCCTGAACCTGATTGACTTCTTGAAATCAGTTTCTAGAGCTGCGGATGAAGGTAAGGCGGTCCAGCCAGCCTATCTGGACCTTGCCAAGGCCTTCGACATCATCCCCCACTCTGGAATCATAGATAAACCTACTAAGCTGGGCGTAAATCCCTACGTCACTCAATGGGTTGCCAACTGGCTTACTGACAGAACTCAGACTGTAAAAGTAGCCGACTCCAAATCCAGCTCTAGACAAGTGACAAGTGGAGTACCTAAGGGTTCAGTCCTGGGATCGCTTATGTTTGGCATCTACTTCTCTGAAGTACAGGCCAACACTAAGGGACTCTGGCTAACAAAGTTGCAGATGTCTGCAAACTGGGAGCCATTACTGAATCCCCAAATGGTGTGGATATTCTACAAAGGGCCTTACAGAAACAGATGCTTGGTGCCAGAGCCATGGGCTCAAGCTTAATGCCAAGAAATGTATAGTTATCCCCTTTGGGAAAAAACATGTACCCATGAACTACCACGCAGGTGGCAGTACACTAAACACTGAAAGTGTGATGAGAGACTTAGGGACACAGGTGGGCAGTGGTCTCACCTTCGATAACCACATTGCCACAACAGTCAGGAAATCCTGCTATGTGGCACACCTCATCACTAAGGGCTTTTCATCCAGAAAAAAGGAGGTAATTGTCCCACTGTACTCATCCCTCATTAGACCCCTTATAGAGTACAACACCCCGTTTGGTATGTACCTCACAAAACATCTGCAACAGCTGGAAAGGCCACAGAAATCCCTCACTAAAAGAATCACAGGCCTAAAGCAGATGCCCTATGCTAACCATCTAAAAAAACTCCAGCTATACTCTGTGGCATATCATCTACTCAGAGGCGATCTCTGCTTAACATACAGGGCCATATCAAACCCTGAGCAGTTGGACATGCTCCACTTAAAGAAAGCCCAATCCCTCAGAGCCACATGCTCCAGGGATCTAAACCTTGTCATCACAATGAACAAGACATGCTGAAGGCATAGGTTCCTGACCCAGAGACTCCCCATACTCTGGAATAGGCTGCCCATACATGTCAAGCAGAGCACCTCCTTGGCCCTCTTCAAAAGGAACATTGATGATTGGATGGGAAATAGGAAATTCACCCCAGGGATCATGTCAGTCATCCTGCTAGACAGGGGTCCAGGGAAGTAAATATTGTGGGAAGAAATATCCAGGGAATTGTTATGGCTAAGCTTGTATAGGCTCTAGGGCCGATAGCCTAATACCAACCTATGAACCTATGAACCTATGAATGGCACCTTTCTGGGTATTTTAAGTTTTTTTTTCTGTGTATTTACTTCCTCAGTCATGGTCTTATAGGCTAGTGTCTGAGTTTGTTTCTTCTAGCAGACTATCTTGAATCCATCTTGCAGGGGGATTTTGTATTCTTCTCCTGCTAATATTGGTGTTGGTCTTTTACATCCTGTTCTTTTTCTGTCCATATTGTTTCTCTTTCCTATTTTATATTTGCAGGATGCAGATGTTTCTTTGTTGGGTGGCTTGCTTTCAGCTTTGTTAGGTCATTTTTGGTAGACTTGTTTGGCTGGTAAGCATTCATGGAGGTTCCCTTCTAGGGAGTTGAGGGAAGTCCAGTTCTTACTGCTGAATTGGCGGTTTACTTTATTTTCTCTTCCTTCTTCAAGGCAGGAGTGGTCTAATTCCCTTTTGTCTTGGTTTCATGCTATTAATGGCTATCATGGTTATTTCACTGGTAGGTTGTTAGGACTTAGTCAGCATAGAAAGAGATATGCCTTGTTTCCCCACTGGCATGATTGTTTGTGGTTCTGTTCTCTTGACTAGTTACCTGTGAAGTCCTCTTTGGTTTATCATCCGGTAGAGATGCGCCTTTGTAGACACATGGGGTGTGGAGCTTAGGAGTCCTATGAACATGCTTTCCTTCATGTCCCAGGGTTACTGTTTTTTGGCAGGAGATTCAGTGCACTTATTCAGTTCCCCATTTGCTTCCTCTGACTATTGATAAGTGTTTGTATGGGGATTCTGGTTGTCTGTGGACCCCTGATATTGCTTGTGCATATTTCTTTCTTATTTCTGCCTTACATTTACTTTGGTCTGCACGTTGTGTGGAAGTCCTTACTATAAATATTGTTCTCCTCCCAAATTTGCTTCAGTAATTACTTTTGTGGTTATGGCAGAAAGGATGGGGAGCTTGAACCTGTGAAGTCTACTTTAGTTTGTCGACCGATGGAGCTGCATCTCTGTCCACACATGGGATGTGCAGCTTTGGAGTCTTCTGCACCTGTCTTCCTACATTGTCTCAGGGATACTGGTTTCTAGAAGGTGATTCAGTGCACTTATTTAGTTCCCCATTTGTTTTCTCTGTCTTTTTCCAGGTTTTATTTGGAGGTTATTATTGGAATGTGGAACTTTGGGATCTTCTGCACCTGTCTTCTTACTTTGTCCCAAAGTTACTGGTTTCTAGCAGGTGATTTAATGCAGTTATATAGTTCCCTGTTTGTTTTCTCTGTCTTTTGACAGGTGTTTGTATGGGGATTATGATTGTCCATCGACCCCTGCTTCTGCTTATGCAGGTTTTTTTTCTAGTTTCTGCCTTATGTTTGTTTTGGTCTGCACATTATATGGCAGTCCTTGCTTCTAAGGTTGTTCTCCTTCTGAATTTGATTCAGCAATTACATTTGTGATTTTGTCTGAAAGGCTGGGAGGTCGATTCAGTTTTTTCTTTCCTTTTTACTGTCTTTTGCAATGCAGCAGATCTTTTTGTTTTTGAGTTTTGTTGTAGTGGTAACATTGTTTTTATCAGCACCTATTTTTATTTAGGTGTTTTCTCCGGTTTTGCTTTCTTGGAATGATATTTTTTCTTTGCTATTTTGTTTTTGTGGACATCAGTATTTTATTGGTCTTTGTTAGTTTTTTTATTCCTGCATTGCTGTTTTTCTTCCTTTCTCTTCCATGCTTTCTTGTTTTTTTTTCTTTGTTGCTAGGTTTATGGGCAGATTTTCTTTCTTTTTCCAGCTTTATGTGGTCTTGATGTTTGTCTTTTCCTTGGTCCATTGTATGTGGACTACGAATGGCCTACTTTTTAGGGTTTTAATCCTGCATTGCTGTGGTCTTTTCTTTGCTTTGTTTTATTTTTTCCTGGTCTGGTATGACTCCAAGCCCTCGACCAATCACCCTTCACCAGACAGGTTCCAATCAGCACACTTTTCTCACAAGGGTGCAGAGGGGCCCCTTCCAATCAAAGATGGCTTGGAAAATGTGCTCAAAATACAACAGCCACTACAAACAGGCCCATATGCAGCAAACCTATATCTGGACTATGCTACCGCTACTAGCTTCACTAATTTAGGTGGGAAACACTAAAAAAAAATTTAAACACCAGTGAGACACTAAAAAATGTTTTAAACAGCAGGAAAACAGCAAGAAGACATGAAAGAATGTTTTAAACAGCAAACTAATCAGTTATTTAATACTCTGCTGGGTGGGAAACAGAACAAACAGAAACAGATGCTTTGCAAACAGTGAAAAGTAGCAACAATTACTTTTCAATCAGAGAAAATAGCAAAAATGATTTTCAAACAGTGAAAACTTAAATAACCAGTTAGTTTTTACTCCATGGTCTAACAGGATTTTATAAGGTAACAATGTGATTGATAGTAGTTTATGTAAAACAGATTTCAGACTTGACAAGGATTTTTCCCATATATTTAATTTTATGAGTCATATCAACTTAAAATGTCTCACCACGTGCCCTTTTTTTACATTTCTTGCCCATAAACATTATTAGATCTTTCTAGCATTTAGTGCACAGCTGGTTGGCACAATCACTCTTTTGGATTTCATCACAATGTAGTATATTTAAATTTGCAATAGAAACATCTTCTTGTTTTCTGATCATCCTAGCAATACCTTATTTTTAATCACTTGTAATTTCACATCTTGTTCAATGTGATAAGCAAACTGATGTCGGAAAATACCAGGTCCATTGAACAAGTCAGCATATTGTCTAGCAACAACAAATACAACATTAGAGATAATTTTTGAGTCTGTTCTGTAATGACACTTCACTGTATACTGTGCTTTGCTTATAATACTTAACAGACTATCTTGTATGAACTTGTGAAGTTTTTGTCTTAGGACGCTGTGAGTAATGGCTTTGTAAGCGTATAAATCATTTGTTTCACAAACATTTAAGTCATATGCACTATTAGTCTACAAATCACAGACTTTATGGTCATATAAATCACAGTTAATGCAAGTCAGTGAATAATCTTGACTGACTGCATTAAGCCCTGTAGGGTTCTACACTTGCATCTATACCCAGTGAATTTATTTTATCATGCCCAAATATTCACAAGTACATCTTCACAAAATGTTTGCTTGTTTCATACAGTGTACCTCATTGTGAGGAACATTCCTCATTTGGGGTATTAAAAAGTCCATGTTCCTTGCAGTTCCACATTGAAAGGGTCTGTCACACATTCATTGTTAGGATTTTTTTCAACTGATATCTATGTTCAATATCACTAAAGCATATTAATTCAAACTGATATCCATGTTAAATAATACTAAATCATATAACTTCATAAAAAAAATTATAAGTAAAAAGTAGCACATTTTAACCATCCTGTGATCTTCCTAGTTGAATATATTAGTAAACTATTAGTAAGTGATCCATATTTTACCTATTTATTCAACATTATGAGAGGCAGTGTTACTCATTTTGGAGATGAAAGGTTGAGAGCTATGGCCGTTGTTGTATTGATATGACTTGAAACAGTTGTGGGGTGTTGCACTGATATGACTCAAAACAGCCATGTGTTGTTGTATTGCAAGAACTTGAAAGAGTAGAGTGCTTCCTTTGTTTTTATGCATTTAACATGACTCTTTCTGACAAAGTGGTTTGAGGTTGTGGTAAGAGTAAGTCATTAATGGAGGTTTAGATACTGATAGACATTCTCTAAGGTTTTTCTTTGAATGTGCTTTCAGCAACAATATTGCATTCTGCTCCAGTATCAAGATTAAATGTTATAAACCTAGTTACAGACAGGATTTTAATCAGCAATTTTTACAATGGCAACGTTACTTATTTCTTGTTTCCAGTAAGGGAGCAATGTTCATAGTTTCTACACACATAACGTCATAAACTAATTTTCAGACTAGCATTAGTAAGAAAGATAGCAATTGCACAGTCATAGATTTTATTTACATCAGCCACATGAAAAACATTTCCTTTTTTGATTTCCAGCTTGACAAAAATGATGGGGAAATGTACACTACTTGTAGTGTCTGTCACATACTTGGTATGGCTTCTTGTCATGATGGCAGCAACTCACTTCAACAAATGGTGATTGTGTAGCTGAATATTATTCATTTATAGCTGTCATTCTGCTGATTCACTGCAATAGACTTCTTTACTGTTATACTGTATGAAGCATTTCTCATCTTGTATTTATACTGATAAACCTATTCAGTCTAGTGCAAACATATTTTCATTTTATGTTGTTGTGTCTTTCAGCTTTTCCTGGTTAGGGGTCGTCACAGCGGAACTCCGGTCTGCTAATGATTGGCAGTAGATTTTTATGTGCCGAGTTGCCAGCCCTGACACACAACCTTCAATGAAGGTATGCCCATTCACGCATGTCTCCACACAGAAGATGCTCTAGCTGAGAATCGAACAGGACAACGTTGTACTGTGAGGCAACAATGCTATTGCAGCACCACTACCGCACACATCCAAATTCTAAGTTCTTTCATTAGAATACTGATTATTTTTATTGCTCTGCACATATTCACAGCTTTGTCCAGTGTTGATTGAAACTCTTGACAGCAGCTTGCCTTTTCCTTTGCTATTTTAATGTCACAAACAATTATCTCTCTCATCAGTGGGTCATGCAACTCACCAACTCACAGTTGGTAATATATGTGTCACTAGATTCCCAAGAATCCTTGTCCCAGTGAAAAATGGGGCTCTATTTCACATAATCAAAATTTAAAAATGTTAAAATTCATATAGTTGAGTCCACGTGATCAACAATATTTTTGCAGGGGTGCAAGCCCCCACCCCTGCATAAAAATATCCTCTGCTAATTACATATACCAACTTTGAGACTGCACTACAGTGGGGAAAATGGCACATTCCCCATTCCCCACTGTACTGCAATCTTAATACAAACAATTTAGCATTTTAAAATGTTGATGATATGGTCTCGACCATATGAATTTCAACAATTTAAAATTTTCATTATGTGAAATAGACCCAAAATGGTGAATATGTGGTACATTCTTTTTAGACTAAAACACTGAACTTTAATATATTATCTTAATAACACCAGATGTATTAAACAGCTTAATAGCATCACCCCCAATATGGTGAAGGAACTTGCAACTTTTTTCAAAGCATTTCAAAAGCAGTACTAGAGAAACTGGACTTCCGTAACTCATTTTCTCTAATTTTCGACCACATTGCCTTGAACAACTAATGGTGCTAGTGGAATGACAAAATGTCATGGCAAATGATTCAGCTGTTTATGAAATATGATGATGGTCATTGAGAAATCCAAATATTTTTGACTGTAACTGCACTTAAAAGAACACTGTTATAGGTTCTTAGGTTCATAGGTAGGTACTAGGCTATCGGCCCAAGGGCCTACATAAGCCTAGCCAGCAAGGTTCCATGGCTTACGCCACCCAAGAAAGTTATTTTCCTTGCCACTGTCGAGCAGAGCCACAGAAGTGATCCCTGGGGTGTATTTCCTATTTCCCATCCACTCATCAAGATTTTTCTTGAAGAGTGCTAATGAAGAACTTTGCTTGACATAGATGGGTAGCTTGTTCCAGAGTATAGGAAGTCTCTGGGACAGGATTCTATCCCTCCAGCATGTCCTGTTTATTGTGGTGACAATGTTTAGGTCCCTAGAGTGTGTAGCTCTGAGTGATTGGGATTTCTTTAGGTGTAGCATGTCCAACAGCTCTGGGTTTGACATAGCTTTATATGTTAGGCAGAGATCACCTCGGAGTAGGCGATATGCTATGGAGTAAAGCTGGAGTTTTTTGAGGTGGTCAGTGTAGGGCATTTGTTTGAGGTCAGTAATCCTCTTTGTGAGGTACCTTTTTACCTGTATTTGGTTTTGACTTGATTTTCTGAGTTATCTCTCATTGGTGTTGCAGAATTCATTTCCACAACTATTGCTACTGCTTTTCCTTCCATGCCTGTTTAGCACCAATTTTTTTCTGCAATGAGTGCTAGTTTTCTAGTCATATTAAATCATTTCATCAGACACTTAAGACTATGTGCTGCTAGACCCATTCCTTGCAACAATCCTGGGTTTGATTGCTATAGCCTCAGTTTTTCTGCTCTGCAACTCTGAGAAAGCCACTTAACCAGTCACTGAGCCAAGGTTGCTTTTGAAAAGGAATTGTTGCCCAGTGGGATTACTAGGGTTACAAGGTCAACTTTTTTGTGTGTGTGGTGAATTAACTGTGTGTTCAGTTAATAAATCAACCTGGTAATCTAGTGGGCTTTATATGCATTTTTTTTTGCAGTAAAGAAAAACAGACTGGAAACAGGCCACAATTAACCTTAAAGCTGTTAGAATAATATAGTTGCCAAAAATTCTGTGAAGTTTGACTTTTGCAGAGAGCATTGAAATTCCACTTGAAATTATGAGATATTGTTGGGTTCTGTTCCAGTTCTTAGAGTTGCAGAGCTGTAGCCCAGATAAAAACATCTAGGAGACTGTAACTGTGCAACCTTGCAGCCTGCACTGGTGGTAGCAGCTGAGGAGCAAAACCATAATGTGACACCCCTGCTTATCCCTGTGTTGTACTTACAGCTGCACTATACTATATATCAAACATCCACTCTATAGAAATTAACATTGTCAGCATAAAAACATTTGGCCGAAAGAAATTTGATAAATTTAGCCCATGTCGCAGATTTTTCAGTTATTTTAATTTCTGAACAGCAGAATGTGGTAACCCCAGCAACAGGTAAAGTAAAGAAGGACTGTTTAAAGAAAAGTTTCTATAAAATTCTGAAAGTTAAAGATGAAGTCACTCTTTTAAAAAGTATTTTTAAAATGCAAAGTTTAATAAATAACCCAGGTAATTACTGATTTGTCTTTACAGATGCAATGTTTCTATGTTTACAGCATGTAATGTTTCTAATGATCTATATACTGATGCGAATAGTGTTTTAGTTTAATACATTTTGATAAAAAAATTGTAATGAAATTATGTGATAGTTGCTAATGATGGCATATAGCCAAAAACATTGGATAGAATCACTCTGGTCATCACTCTGGTCATTCAAAGACCACAAATATATCCACAGGTAACTGAAAAAGGAAATATGATCAAGTTTGCAGGTTTACAGCTCTGAATACCAAATATTTCCATGCAACCAGCAAACAATAAAAACAGAACTAAAACAACAACAAGAAATGGATTAAAACTATTTCTGAATACCAGAGTAATACAAGTCGCACATTCTATTGTACTCTACTGCCTTCTTAAACTAACGTACAGTTTCAATGATAAAACAAAACAAAACAAAACTGCATATAACAGACAAAAAAAAAAATAAGCAAATCTGCATTGTTGTCAATCTATACTTTTCATATTAATCAGGCTTAGTGGTCTGGGAAGTAATAGGAAACAGCCTTAATGAAGAAATGCAAAATACTTACATGAAGATACAAGACTGAGGACTACTTCAAGATAAATTTAGTCTCTGAAGGTTAAATGATTGAATAGCAATTGGTCAGTCAACATGCAGAACTAGGCTCGGAGGACCTATGGCACACTTCAATAGTGTGGTCATTATTTTGTTTGGAACAGTTTGTTATAGTGTACAATAAATGTAGCTATATAGTATTTAAAATATTTTTTTAGACTCAGGATTAGAGAGACAACAGCTGGTTGTGCCTTAAGTTTGGACCAAGTGCACAACAAAGCATGGACTGCTAGTGGTACGTTAATATGATTCCCATGCTTTTTGTCAAATGCTGCTTTGATCAACAAATGCTAGGAGTGGTTGAGATTGTCAGGAGTCCATGACAATTGAACATCCAATATCTCGAAGTGCCATTTCTTTGAAACAGATTAGTGTGGATTGGGAAGACGTTAGAGTATGTGTGTGTGTATTTGGGTGTTAGGGTTAGGGTTAAGTCATAGTATAGTTAGTATGTGCTGGTGTGCATTATGTGCATTTTAATGTTAGTGTTAGGGTAAGGTAGGGGGTAGATTTTATGTTTGCAGTGTGTGTTGGTGGATGTTGGTGTGTCTGATTGTGCTTTGTGTACTAGCAGTGTTACTGGAAGGTTTTTTAAGGTACAGTATGGGGTTAGGTTTGGGATGGTGGCAGGCTTAGGGTTATGGCTAGCATGCTTTACTGAGGTGATGCAGGTGGGACCAATGCATAGTTTAAGTACTTGCTGTTGAGTCAGTTTTAAACCCTAAGCCTGCCCCCACCCTAACCCCACACCATATGTTTAAAAACCCTACCTGTAACACTGTCACTATTCAGACAAATTGGAAGCTAATGTTATGGGGGTGGTTTAGTGTAAATACCAGAAAATGTACTTGTTTTCCTTTTTCAAAGTGTTGATAATTTAGCTTTATGTATGTTCATCTTATTTTTGTCTGTGCATTTTATTATGCATTAAGTATGTTCGATTATAAATAAGGAAATTGTTAATAGTGATAGTGCAGAGCATTAATGCTATAAGCTGATAACTAAATTTAAAGGTGTGCCTAATACCTTTCTCACTAACATGCTTGGCTAGTGCATTATTAGGGGAAGAGATTCTAATATGATATATATATATATATATATATATATATATATATATATATATATATATATATATATTCTTATGCGTAGCCTCAATTTCCTATCAGTTTTACCAGGTTAAAATGCTCTGCAAAGCTGGCAAACTGCCAAATAAACAACATGTTTGGTACTGCAATCAGCTGTGACTCTGAGACAAAACAGATGTCCTATCTTAGGATGCAAAATTTCAGAGGCCAAAATAATAAAAGAAGAATAATTGCATTGAGAACATGGTCTTGTGCCAATGTATGAACTCACCTAATTGCTGCACATCCCCTTTGGATAACAACATTCTCCGGATGCTCTTCTTATTATTGAACCAAAACTTGGGAACATCACCTACTAATCTCCTAATTGTGGGTTCAGTTGTTAAAACTGACCAGTGTCTCTTAATAATATCTATAATACCTTTATAGTCACTGCTAAAGTGTAACAATATTCCCAAGCCAGTGTTCTTATTTTGTTCAGAAGATATGTCGCCAGCTTTCTCAGATAAATAGGGTTTAGCTGAGCTACCCTTCATAGAACTGACCTTATCTAAACAAGTTACTTCTCTATTGCTGTAAACCCTGTCCTTAAATCTCATATTAAGATTTAGTAACTCCTGGTTGAACTCATTATCATCTACGTGGAGCCTAGGCACTCGCATACCATGGCCTGTAACTATATTTCGAAAAATATGAGCTTGGTGCATGCTCCATAGGTGTTTCTATAATAGGGCTTATGATAAATTCCTGTAATAATTTTATTAGTCCTATTCCTGGTAATATTAATGTCCAGAAAATGTATCTTGTCATATGGCTTGCAAATAGTAAACTTCAAAAAAGGGAGAGAATTATTCACATAAAGAAAAAACTCTTGTAGCTCACATACACTCCCATTCCATATTAAAAACAAGTCATTGACAAATCGTCGATAAAATAACAAGTCAGTCTTAAATTTATCACATTTGATAATGGCCTCATCTCCCCACCAAGCCATCACAATGTTGGCCTAGCTATTGGCACTTGATGCGCCTATAGCATGCCATCATTTTGCAGATAATAACATTTATCAAATAAAAACACATTATTTTCTAACATAATTTCCATAAATAAACACAATCAATCAACAAACATCTGATCGTATTCACTGAAGTGCATAAGATAATTCTTCAAAGCCTTGAGTCCATATTGATATGGAATCTTGGTAAACAAAGATTGTACATTGAAAGTGGCAAACGTACACTTGGTCAGTGGACTGTTGTTCAGAAAATAAGAACAGATTCTGTAAAAATTTCTAGAATCTCTTAAAACATACCTATTTTTATCAACAATTGGCCTTAAAAACTTCTCTAAAAAAATGGAGAAAGTTTCTGTAAAAATTCTTCCCAGCTACAATTGGCCTAAAGGGAGGATTAAAAGTATCCTTATGCATTTTTGGCAAACCATGAATGATAGGATTGACTGGATGGTTTACATGTAAAAAACTGAACAAATTTAGACTGATGCACTTATGTAACAAACATTCATTCAGAGTAGCTAAAATTAATTTCTTCATCCTCAAAATATCATCATAACTTATCACAGTATATGTGGAGAAATCACTTAACATATCATTCATAGCTAAAAAGTAAAAAGGCTGATCCATAGTTACAGTCAGATCTCCCTTGTCAGTGGGTCTGATAACAATAGTCGAATCACCAGCTAACGAACTCAAGGCTTGCCTCTTACCTTTCGACATATTATTGAAAGTCTTACTATGCAAATTCTGTTCAAAGTAGTTATAAAAATCCCTCTGACAAAGTTGTCCAAATGCTTCTAACATAAGGTATATGATAGGCATAAATGGGCTAGGTTTTCTGAAATTAACAACCTCCCTCTCAACTGAAGAATCGTTAAACAATAATTTCAGAGGTACATTTCTTAAAAACATTTTCAAATCAACAATAGTGTCATTCAATAATGCCTTCTGTGCTGGTATAAAACTGAGGCTTTTCTCTAACAAAGTTCTCTCATTAACAGTAAGGACTCTGGATGAAAATTTCCAGATTAATGATTTACTACCTAGGTCCACACCCTTTTCAGAGACCTGCTGTTGTTGGGGTCTGTTGTCGGGGTCTGTTTGTGGCTTCCACTTCGTTTTCATGCGTCCCCTGCTTTGTGAAATACTATGTGTCCTCAACGGCTTCTCAAAGCAACTTTAGAGACAGTTTTATACACACACACACACACACACACACACACACACACACACACACACACACACACACACACACATATATATATATATATATATATATATATTCACTTTATAATTTTGAAATACTGAAATACCGACTTCAAGTATTTCAAAATCATAAAGTCGAATGTCCATAATCCCAACAGCACACAATCGAGAAACACACAATCACAAACACATACAAGCCATACACCACACAACACATACATCGTCCAACCCACATTACAACAAACAAAACACACACAAACACAAAAACACACAAATACACAAATACAAACCTACACTATGTGTAAGCAGGGGGGAAGCTGCACCCCCCACCCCCCTACTTATATATACTAACTCCAAGATCGCACAGACACAAAAAGGAAACACACACCCACACATTTCACAGTCCCTCACACACACACAAACATCACACATATACATACATTCACACAGTCAGACACACTCAAACTCCCACACAAAACCCTTACAAAACATTCACTTACCTTCAGTTGCACCTACATCCATACATAATACACTCCCAACCCCACATGCCACGTACCGTAAGCCATAACTGTCAATTTGAGATATTCGAATTCGCGATTATGCACTTTCACGATTTTCAGTTTTTGACTTTATGATTTCGAAATCCTGAAATTCAGTATTCAGTATTTCGAAATTATAAAGTGAACCTATATATATATATATATATATATATATATATATATATATATATGGGTCCCCTTCACATGGTCGACAGTTCATATGATTGACACTCATTTGGTCAACAGTTCATTTGGTCGACAAGCAGATTTGCCCCCTTCCCCAATGTTGTGCAACCCTGGAGTTGATATATATAGTTAGGGGGTGTGGGGGGGTACAGCCCCCCACATTTGGAGGGTGTGGGGGGCGAAGCCCCCCACCTAAAATGCTTGTCGATCAAATGAACTGTTGACCAAATAAACTGTCGACCATATGAACTGTCGGCCATGTCAGGTAGACCCATATATATATATATATATATATATATATATATATATATATATATATATATATTTGGGGTGAGTAGTGTCAGAAAATAAGCTGGAAGACGCTAGTAAAACTATTCAGGTATTGATGAAGACTGGTTGTGTGGTACAGGTTTGTGAATGAAGATAAATGGTTGAATGATACGGCAAGCTGAAAATAATAGTGAAATTTAACCTGGAGATATAAAGGAGCAGATACATTTGGATTTTAAATGGTTTTCAGTGTTAGTGTGATGCGGTTCTGTAGTTTAGCTACACAATTTTAATGTAGAGAGTCACTTGCAGTATTAGGAGATTTGGTTATAGTGATTAGTGATTTTTCACTTGGTCATAAAATTCTGTTGGGGAGTAGTGTTATAGTAAGTTGTAAAGGACTGGACAATTGTCTGATTTATACACAAGTCTGTATGTTGTTGTTTGCTGAGGAAGAGCTAGGTGTTGTGGTAGTTGGAACAAGTTTAATTTTATGAGAGTTAGGTCATGGCATTTTCTTTTGTTATGGTTTACTGCAAATTTGGCAGTGTTATTATAACATTACTCAAGTTTGGAGAGTTGTGGGACTTGAAATTTAATGAAGACTAGCATAGCACACTGGAAAGAAAGATGCCAGTAAGAAAGTCGAGGCCATACATCGTCTGGCTGTATTAGTGAGATAGTTTTCTACTCTGTGTAATGTACCTACCTAGTTTTTGGTGAGTATATTTAACCACATGTGATGCAAGATGGTCAAATTTTAACTGTGATCTATGATGGCACTCAGTAATTTTGTGAGGTTTACTTGTGTTATGGTGCAGGTGGCAGAGACAATAGTGAATAGTATTTTTTAGAGATGTGTTGTGAGGTAAAAGGCAGTATTTTTTTAATTTTTAAGGTTTACGTGTAGTTGTGAATAACTTAGCCATGTTTCAGTTAATAATAAGTATTCCTGTATAAGGTATTGAAGTTTAGATTGAGATTTGGCAAAGCAGATTAGGGTCATGTCATTATCATATTGAACTATGGTGGCATATTTTGTACCAGTGTTGAGATCGTTGATGAATATGTTGAAAAATATGGGGCCTAGTATAGATCTTTGTGGGACACCAATACTGAATGGCAAGAAGGTAAAGAGACTTTTTCCATTTCACTGCTTCCTCTCTGTTTGAAATGTCATGGGGATTCCAGGTCATCAACTTTAAGCAGTAAGGCTTCATTTTTGTTTAATAAGAAACTCCATATGGAACTCTAATACCTTAAATCTGCCTTCATATATGGGGATGATGCTTTCAAATCTTAATACCTCCTTTCATGCAGAAACATGATCTCTTTTAGTTCTTAGGGATGCTCAAGGCTCAGGGCTTTAAAATCAAGGACTGGATAATCTTAAAGGCATATGTGTATATATATATATATATATATATATATATATATATATATAAAATTCATATGCATTGACATAGACAGCCATTTGGCAGGTTAGTTTTTGCACTGTTTTAGACCTTGATTTAATTTGGTGATGAAGGATTCCAAATTTTTCTTTCCTGAGTTTGCCAAGTGCCATGTCATGTATTTTGCCAGAGAACATGGGAAAGAGATGAAATACAGAAATAACTTTTTAACACACCAAACTCATTCAGAAACCTGGCACTTCAGTAAAAGATATTTTCTTACCTATTCACCATTACCAGGAGTGATAGTCACATTTCTAATCTAGCTACTATTTGTTTTCATACTATATTTCTAATGAAGATTGCTATGACATATTGGACATTTGTAATCTAGCTACTGTTTGTTTTCATACTATATTTCTAATGAAGATTGCTATGACATATTGGCTTTTTTGTATTTGTTATAATTTTACTATCAGTGTTAGGGAAGAAGATGATTTTCCTATTTTACTGCTTTACAACATACCCCTTTATCTGAAAAGAATGAGTTTTCTTAAGATATGTGTAGCCATCGTTATGAATCATTAAAGGGTAGTCATTATTAAAGGTGAAACAGTGCAAGTGATGCTGCACAAGGTGAATTCTGCTGCTCCATTATTAACTGGTTCATCATTGCATGTATTCACATTAGTACTACATTCGATTAAAGACTATAAATTGCTGAAATGGACAGTTTGACCAACTGTTCAGCTAAGCACCCTAGCAGAACATGAACAGAACTCCCCCACTTCCACCCCACACACAAGCATACACTATCATAGTCTTTCAGTCATTAATACTTAAGCACACTACATGCTTGGATCAGGAATTTAACCATGGCAAAACTGTCACACTTTAGACCGCATAGATTTTCTTCACTGAAATGTGTACATGCACCTAGCTAAATTGCTGTGTACACTTACCCACTTTATGCACTGCTCTGCATGGAAATTGCCAAGTCAGATGTCCATGAATTGCCATACTAGACAATTTATTTACCCTGCAAAGTTGTGCACTAGGATACAAAAGGACATCATTATCACGTGTTACATGCCCTCAACATCAAAGGTACGTGTGGTCCCAAACATTGCTTTGCCCAGTAGAGCAGGTTGTACTAGTGGGCAGTGATCAGGATGGCTTTGAATAGCCAAAACAATTTATGCAGCTTTACATGGCAGACATGTTGCCTATGAATCACAACCAGTAGTTGGATTTCTTCTGAGAATTCTTCTGCAGTGCACATTGTTCAAAACTGTTCTGCGCTATCCTCTTATTTTCTTATTTAAGGCAAAAATGACTGCACATTAGGTTTTTATGCAAAGGATATTCTTCCTGGCTTTACACAAAGCTGTATGATGGTGTACACACACACACACACACACACACACACACACACACACACACACACACACACACACACACACAGATATTTAGTAAAATGTGTTTTAGTTTTACAGATGCTTGCTGTGCTGACAATTATGTATTCTATTCTGCTTGCTTTAATACTTTGATCACATAATCTAGTAGATTAGGTATGGTGTAAAACACTGGGTAATTTCAGAAACAACTCTGTAGATACTGAGGCCTATCACAGATGAATCTGATTCATTTAAGACAGCGGTTTTCTGGTGACAGTGCTATTCATTAAAGTTGTTTCCGTAGTATTTGTAACCAGACAATGTGAATTAACTGAGGAAGTGGTGCTGTAATTATATTTTTTGTGGGATGAGGTGGGGGCTCTGTCATTGTGTGTCTTCAAAAATCAATTCATTGATGCAGTCTTTCTCCCCAGGGCTAAGATCACACCGGTCCATTCATTATATATATATATATATATATGACAAAATTATAATTATTAATAATTATATTATTATATTATTTGTGATATATAAAAATCAGTATATGCCAAGATTATATGTTTCTTCTTTCTGAAGAAAGATGGGCATCCTCAAAATTGATTACACATATAGATCTGCAGTCCTAGGACTGCATCCTTATCTGTTGAAGTCATAAGTTCCAAGCACAGTGAAAGTTTTAAAACATGAAGAGAACAGATCTAAAATGACTTCTCTGCTTAATTTAGCAGAATGGCAACAACAGAAACAACGGAAAATACCAACTGAGTAAAAAATGAATGCGAATACATTGATAAGTGCTCTCACACCACAACTATAGCACTAAAAGTCACTACAGGCACACGGGATAACATGTAAACTCCCGATTTAATAAAAAGTGGCTAAAATCACATAAGACAAAACCAAACAAGTTAAAGTTAAATGCTTTCACCCAGTATATCCGGGCTTCATCAGAACTAATGACATAGTTCATTGCAGGTGTTATATACCTTTTCTGGCGCCAAAATACAATACAAAAAGTATAGAATTTAAAGTAACAGTAACATCTAAGAACAATAAAGAAACTTTTACAACATTATAACACTATCCTGTTGCTGGTATCAAGCATGTAATACATTTACATAAACAAGATGAAAATAATAATATAAAATATATAAAAAATATATA
The DNA here is from genome assembly GCF_019279795.1 of Protopterus annectens. NCBI lineage: Eukaryota > Metazoa > Chordata > Ceratodontiformes > Protopteridae > Protopterus > Protopterus annectens. The sequence continues at coordinate 327,749,020 of NC_056751.1, read as the reverse complement.
TATAAAAAACATATATAATGTATTCCTACTAAATCCCTAATCCATAAAAAGCCTAATCAAAAAACCTAATCATAAAAAATTAACTTCATATAACAATAAATTTCTATATAGTAATAAATATAGTAATAAATTATTATATGGTAAAAAAGTTTATAACTCATGAGACAACTGTGGTTAGGTTTATAAAAATATAAAAATATCTATTAAAACTATCAATTTAAAAATGTCATTATAAAATGTCATTTTAATAAGATAATAATAAAGATTTGATAGATATGAATTAGTTTAAACCTGGGGGTATGGTGGCATCTAAGTAAATTTGCCACCAAACTCCTTTGAAACTAAGTAAACCTTTAATGTCTCCTCCCTTAGGATCAATTTTGATGGCCTCCAATATGATAAATTTAAAATGATGATCATCCCCTTCTCTGTCGACATGTCTATAAAGTGCGTTATTACTGTCTTTGGTCTTTATACAGTATAAATGATCATAAATCCTTTTCCTAAGATCTTTTTCAGTTTTTCCTACATAAAAACTAGCGCATTTCTGACAAATGCTTAAGTATATACTATTGCAATTTCCAGCCTTCCTTATTACAGTACTTTTATGTCCGTTACCTAGATGTATGATAGTCTCATCGGACATAAACTTACATTGTCTACAAGTACCACATTTAGGGCTCCGTATATGAATCAACTTGTTGTCTTTTACTCCTGTGTACTTGTATTCCATTATTTGTTTGATGTTGGTTCCCATTTTAAAAATAAAATTGGGTTTGGAGCCCAAAATTTTGGATAGCTGGATGTCTTTGGATATAATGTACCAAAAATCATAAATTATTTTCTTGATATAACTCACTGCTATATTAAACTGTATAACAAAAGACCTATGAAAGTAATCCGCAGTTTTAGTTGTGTTTTATTACTATTTTGAAAAGCTTGTGTCTCATGTGTAACAAAAATATATTTCCTTCCTAATAACGGTTGATATCTATTGTCCCTCAATTGTAATATATATTGAATAGTGTTGTCCATCATGGTTACAGGGTATCCTCTTTGTGTGAATAACTCCTTAATAAAGCCTAATTCTAAATTCAATAATTCATCATTAGAAGTCATTCGTGCAGCTCAGACACACTGACCTTTAAATACATTATTCTTCAACTGTTCTGGATGGCAACTAGTATAATGTAAATAATTATTGGAAAAAGTGTCTTTTCTATATATTGAAGAAGTAAGTGTGTTCGCTTGGTACTGAATAAAAGTGTCCAAGTAAGGTAACCCTGTGTTATTATAAGAATAAGTAAATTTCAAGTATTCACTACTCATATTTAAAAAGTTAATAAATGATTCCAAGGTCTTGACATCTGCATCCCATAAAATATATATATCGCCAAGAACCTGGAATAGTATTTCACATACTTGTAATATTCACTAGTGAACAGTACCTTATCCTCCCAATGAAGCATAACTAAGTTGGCATAAATGGGAGCACAAGTGGCTCCCATCGCCACTCCTTTAATTTGCTTAAAGTGTTCACCTTCGAAATATAAGAAGTTGTTGTCCAATACAATGGACATCATTTCTTCTAATAACCTAATTTCATCCCATTCCAAGTGGGAATATTTAAAAATACTGGAACTAAAGGCTTCAAGTCCTTTGTCCTTAGGGATGCAAGAAAATAAATCTATAACATCTATAGTAAAAAATATGATGTTATCAAATTTCATATTGATAGGATAATTGTTCAAAAAAAAACAGGAATCCTTTACCATGTGAGGAACTTTTTCATACAGAAATTTTAATTTAAAAATCTATATATTTCCCTAATGGGAAGGTCTTGGATTTGCTGCCAGAGACAATTGGGCAGAAGGGTGGGTCACCTACATCTTTATGGACCTTGGGAATGCCTATCAAAGTGGCTAACCTAGGAAATTTTACAATTAATGAGTCATATATTTCTTTGGTAATTCTGCCTTTAATATAATATTCTTCTATATAAGAGTCAATTCTTTGATAGGCGATATTAAGTTCATTAATAGAAATAGGTGTGTAGTTGCCAGAATAATGTAATAAATCATATATCTTCTTGATATATTGTGTACTCTCATATAGAACAACTCCACCCCCCTTATCAGGTTTCATCACTCTGATATTCATATTTTCTCTGAGATCACATAATAATCTTTCTTCTTCTTCTTGTGTCAAATTACTGATAGAAGTGATGTGTTTGAGTTTCCTAGACTCATGGTACATTTCCCTGATAATAATGTTCTGAAACATTTCAATGCCGGGGTGGCATGGTGGAACGAAACAACTAGCTTTCTTAAATGGTATACCAGAATGTACTCCATAGGGATGATTTTCTTTATCTGGTGTACTCGAATTATTAAAATAAATAGCTAAATTAACTAAATTCTGATGAAGCCTGGATATACTGGGTGAAAGCGCTTAACTTTAACTTGTTTGGTTTTGTCTTATGTGATTTTAGCTGCTTTTTATTAAATCGGGAGTTTACACATTATCCCGTGTGCCTGTAGTGACTTTTAGTGATCTAGTTGTGGTGTGAGAGCACTTATCGGTGTATTCGCATTAGTTTTTTTACTAATTTAGCAGAATCATATTGATATTAAACAGGAATGGAAACCAAACCAGAAGTAGACAAAAATCAGGCAGCAACTGAATGTGACAAAAAAAAAGAAATAATATAAGGAAAAAGATCAGATGAGAAGGCAACAAATGTGGAAAATGAATAAATATAGTAGCAGTTGCAGAAAGCTCTTGGAACAACCTCATGTCACTCAGTATGTGATGCATAAATGGTTAAGGAGAGGTGAATTTAAACCAAAAGATGAAAGGTTATTATTACCAGGATAGTGGACTACATACATGTTGGTTCAAAAAGTCCATTGAACATGTGGGAGAAACATATAACTTAATAATGTGAAAAGACTGTTGCACTGAGGATTGCGCTAACATTATAATATTAAAGTAGCTGAGAAGCACTGGAAACATGAGCCACAAAGCATTACTGAGAATGATGGAGTTTATATCACATGAGATTTCCCATTACCAACAGTTCAAAAAATAGATGAGAGAAAGCCAGATATAGTAGCACATGAAAAATCGACTCCCTATTACGCTGTCACAGACACAGGTTGTCGAATGTGTCTTTACCGAACTGAAAAGCGCGAAAAGGCAAAATAGCGAAGCAGCTATTCAGTGAATTCTTTCCCTGGGAAAGAATTAGTTTGGCTGCTTTCGCTACTTTGCTTTTTGGGACTGTAGTGCGATCTCGGAGTTGGTGTATTTAAGTAGGGGGGTGGGAGGGCACAGCCCCCTACATTATGTAATGTTTTATATTTTCTTTTCTCGGAACAACAATTTTTTTCTCTTGGAAAAAAAAATCGCTGTTCTGAAGTTTCGACGTTGTAAGCTTTTGCTTACATAGGGTTGATTATGTGTCGTTCGCTCTTCTGAGCGTGCAATATCATAATATAGACCCAAAAAAGCAGACAAAGTAGCACTGATCATTGAAATTCTAAACCCATTGATTACATTATCCTATGACAGATAGACACAAAATCATAAAATACCAGTGTTTACAAGCAGAAATGATGGAAATGTGAAGAAGGCTATCTAGACAGTTCCAATAGTAGTAGAAGCAATGGGTCTCATAAAAAAAAGAAAAAAAAGAATTTACAGTCTTATTTAGATATACTAGAAATACATGTAACTCTATATGAATTGCAGGAGTCAGTTCTGGGCACATTGCAGGTGCTACAAAAAGCACTTCTGGCTACATCAAAGATTGAAACAGTACTAATTTCACGAGCTTTAATCATACATTTTAAGAATGGGTTTCATTCCTGTCAAAGTATTAGAAACCCAAAAGACTTGGAGAAATTAATCTGGCAAAAGGTCCAGTCATTCCTGCATGAGTGAGAGACAGGTGCTAAGACAGGTGCTATTATTCACTGTGAGGGGTGATTTTTTTGACTTGTGCATTTAAGTGCCTTCGCATGTGTGACACCCGTGCACTGGTGCAGGAATCAAGGAGCCTCAATCCTCACCACTAACACCAGTGAGGGGCGTCCATATAGGGAAAGGATAATAAACACACACACAGTAAAGTACAATTTCCCTTAAGAGCACACAGAGATCACAGTCAGGCTGGGGCTGGTTTCTCCCTTTCTCCAGTTCCCTAATAAGATTCCCCACTGCACAGCTATAGAGTACAGATCTCAGCCCAGTGGGCAAACTAAAACCTCCAGCACCCTCTCTGTCCAACCAGTGCTTTGTGTCCCTGCCCAAGTAGCTGACACACACACACTTTGAGATAAGAGTTATATACAACCACACAGACACTCCTGGGGAAGGCTGGCACAGGTTCTCCAGCTGTGCCCCCTTTACCCAGATTATATGGTAGAAATTACTGCCACCACCCAGCTAATATTTATCAAGTACTCAAAGGTGCTTATGAAAGCTCTAGCCTATCTGAATGTGCCCTGTTGGACGTCTAAGAACTTAAAGATCACCTGCAGCCTTAGCCCACAATAAAGAAAAAAGCCTAACTGCTCTCTGAGCCTCAATTCTCACAAGGAAATAAGAGAAAGTATGTATACTGTTACTACCATCTGTAACAACTAAACTTTGTATATAACTACTGCTAGTTGTTTAAAGCATGTTTTCCTGCCAGGTTAGCCAGCAGCGATACTCTCTTTCTAGTCTAGACACCCCTTACTTCCCCTATTGTAGCCTCCTTATTTTACACTAGACTTCTCCCTCCTCTCTCTTGAACCTGTTATTTCCCATAAGGAGACTTTGCTGCAATAAAGTGACAGTCCACTAGGTGGCTCCCTACTATTTGCTTTAGTGTCTCTAAATCCCTTTACCTACTCTTCATTGAATCTCCCTAACACAGTTCTTAGTCATCTCTTTATTATTGTTCTCTCTCACACTGTAGTCCCAGAATAACCATACACATTTTTCCTTATATCACTCTTCTATAATCCCACTTCTATCCCACTTCTATCTTTTTTAAGCCTCTTACCTTCTGATATATCTCCCCAAACTTAACTTCAGACTTCAGCACTCCACTGATTGATTGTTCTCCTCGATCTTCTTCTTCTTCTGGCTCTACCTGCTCTGTTCATCCTGAGGGCTCACTCTGCTCCCCTACATTGTCCCCAATTCCCACCCGCCCCAGTACTCCTACACTTATTATCACCTTGCCATACCCCCTCATCTGACACCACTCCAACTCATCAGAAACAATCAGCATTAACCAATCATTAATAGGACCCATCCCTATTACTCAAACTCTCTCCAGTCTCTCACTATATGCTAATTATAAACACCCCAACTCTATTTTAAACAAGCATTACTTAAATACCCCTACAATGCCTCCACATACCTTTAACCTACCTTCAAATTCAAAACCTATTTACTGCCTAATACCCCCACTTATAATTCTCTATCTTCATACAGCCCATGAATACCGACACTGGCACTCACTACCCTAGAACCAAAACAAGTGCTACTAATCAGCCACATAATTCTAACCAACTACTACCCCACCTCTCATCAAACTCTTCTAATGCAAAAACTCATCATCCCATTCATGCTTCATATATTAACCCTAGAATTAAATACTACCACAAAATCTTATTAAAACTCCAGAAACTTGCTATTAGATTACTACCTAACCTCATAGTGGATTGTGACATCCACCCTAACCCTAACCCAGGCCCAAACCCACCTGTAACTACCAGCCCCACAAATAACACCCTTACTAGCCTACAGAACTCAACTAATGCTTCTAACTCACTCCTAGTGTGTCATCTAAACATTTGAAATATAAACAAGAAAATTCACTATTTACATGCCCTCCTGGATGTCCACTCCCCTGATGTGCTATGCCTTACCGAAACCTGACTCAAGCCTACTACCATTGATAATGAGATTATACCCCCAGGGTACAATATATTAAGACTCAAATGCATCTTTAACAAAGGAGGGGGTAGCCATCTTGTATAAATCCACTCTGGAAGTATCCAGAACTAGTACTCCAAATGCCTTGCTTACTATCAATGCAGAAATACTCATCACAAAGGTCCAAATCAACAAACACAAATCTATAAACATTGCATGTATCTATATTCCTCCAGGTGACAACACAAATACCTTGGAGGGTATCCTCCAAAGGCTGTCCACTAACTGCCCCCAGGAAACTATTATTCTCGGGGATGTTAATATCGACTGAAATACTTGCTCTTCAGACTTCCCCTTAACCCATATAAATTTGCATAGCTTCTCCCAGATGATATCTTCCCCAACCAGAATCAATAAGCCTAACAATAAGGAAAGTATCCTAGACTGGATATTAATAAACAACTCACCCCAGATATATAAAACAGGCACCTTACCTGAGGAATTTAGTGATCACTTCCAGACCTATATAATCAGAAAAATAAATGACATCCATCAACAATCTACCTTAAAAACCATTAGAATTTGTAAGAACTTTATTCAGACTAAATTTCAGAATGAACTTAACACATGTGACTGGTCCTACCTATGGCTACTTCCACTAGCTGAAGCGGTCTCATACTTTAACTCTACATTTCTTGCTATCCTGGATAACCATGCTCCCAAACACACTATCAGAACCATTAACAAAGTAGCACCATGGCTGTCCAATGATACAAAATTATTAGCAGAAACAAAGCATGGACCTCCTGGAGAACCACTAAATCCCCAAAAGACCACCTCATATATAAACAGTTGGGAAATGATACAGAGAAGTCTATTATGCTAGATAAAAAGAGTTACTACTGTAATCTGCAACAAAAGCACCAAAATCAACCACAAAAATTCTGGTCAGGCATAAACAAACTTCTCCACCCAGGCCAATCAACTACCCCTACCCCCTTAACTATCCTCCAACAATCTCCTCAAACTGTGGCTAACACCTTTAACACTTTCTTTACAGAAACCATGCAATCCCTAGCCAGTAAACTATCTCCCAATACCCCAAGTACCACCAACCCCACACCTGATAATAAAATCCCCTTCAAGTTTGATCCAGTACTAACATCTTTTATTAAGTTCTTACTTAAGAAACTGAAACCTACCACCCTTTCAGCAGACCTACTACCTGCAGAATATCTCCAAAAAGCCGCTAATGAAATAGACTACGCAATTTCAATTTTAATCAATAGAACTATCCACAAAGCTTATATCCCCTACATCTGAAAAATCTCCCACATTGTTCCTCTTCATAAAGGGGGAGATTTCACTGAACTCTCAAATTATAGGCCTATAGCCATTCTGTCTCCCTTGGTTAAAATAATGGAAAAATGTATCCACAAGCAATTTCTTGCCTATCTGAATCAAAACACTCTCCTATCCCCCTCCCAGCACAGATTTAGACCTTGCCATAGTACAACCTCAGCCCTTCTCTCCTTCTCTCATACAATAAATCAAAACCATAATGACAACAAGCTCTCCTCAGCCCTCTTCCTTGACTTATCCAAGGCATTTGATATGGTAAACCACCAGCTACTCTTAGACACATTAAAATCACTCTCCATAGATAACCTAGCAATTAGCTGGTTTCATTCTTACCTAAGTGACAGACAACAAGCTGTACTATGGAAGGATAACCTATCGTCCCTTTTACCTGTCACCCTTGGAGTCCCACAGGGATCTATATTAGGTCTCCTCCTATTCTCTATATTCATTAATGACCTGTACAAAGTCACCCTAGATGCAACTTGTATTCAGTATGCAGATGACTCCACCCTAATCTGCTTTGCCACCTCCCCCACAGATTTACAATCCTTGTCCCAAATAGCTTTCAACAAGGTTGAGAACTGGCTCTCTGGTCGCCTACTACTATTAAACCCAAATAAAACCAAACTATTACTCTTCTCCCCCACTTGCAAAGTCCCCTCACCACAACTCACCATAACATCTAACAATGGCACCATAATATCCCCAGAACCTAGTACTAAACTACTGTAAGTGATCATTAACAACAACCTTAAGTTTGATGCTCACATAGAGAAAACTATTAAAACAGTTAATAAAAAATTAGGCGCTTTATACAGGATTAAACAATTCCTAACCCCATCTGCTAGAACTGTTATTGCCCATACACATCTGCTATCAACCCTTCTTTATGCCTCACACATCTTCGTAAACCTAAGAAAAATCAAACCTCAGTAAACTTACTAGGTGCTACAATAATATTGCAGGATTTGCCACAGGATCAGCTTATCTTGCTTGAACTACCCTACCAACTGCAATATAACCAACTAATAGTTGTTCACATCTACCAACCAGACAGTACACCCACACTGAAAAATATTATCACACCGTTACAGTAACCTAAAATCCCTTCGCTTTTCCAACAAAATGCTAGTGCAAACTGTTAAAACCAACAATTCAGCTGGTGAATCACTATTCTCCAACTCTGCTGGTAATAACTGGAACCTACTTCCTGCAGAACTCCCCACTGACCCCTCCTTATCCCAATTAAAAAAATCCCTTAGGAAATACCTAAAAATGCAGTGGCTTTGTCCCTGTATAAACCTTGACTAACCGCCACTCAAACATAATTTATAAATGAGAACATCATTAAAAGAATAAAACTCTGATTCTCTAACTGTTTAAAGACTATACCATGTATGGTAACAACCTTAACTCATTCCCTCCAGTACAGCTCTTTTGAGTGTGTACCTTTAACTCCAAGTGAGCATGGCTTGAGCATTTAAAAAACAAAGTTATCACCTTACAGTTCTAACAAATACTCACTGACATTGTCAAATATCAACACAGCTGTGTCTGCCATCATGTATGCGTCAAAATAAAATATTCTGATAGCTTGTATGCAGCATGGCTTTGGAATTATTAATGCAAATATGAACAAGCAATATCTGATGCCTAGAGGAGCAGTAGGTGGTAACTGCAGATGCACCTGGAGGGGTCACTCGGATGTTGTTGTTGTTGTTGTTGTTGTTGTGTCTTTCGGCTTATCCCGGTTAGGGGTTGCCACAGCGGAACTCCGGTCTGCTAATGTTTGGTAGTGTATTTTTACGTGCCACGTTCCCAGCCCTGACGCACAACCTTCAACGAAGGCACGCCCATTCACACATTCCTCCACACAGAAGACGCTCTAGCTGAGAATTGAACGTGACAACATCTTGCTGTGAGGTGACAACGCTACCGCAGCACCACTACCGCTGAGTTAATATATGTGTTTTCCTTTTTCAGATGAAATCTTTAACTATTTCTTTCTCAGGTACTAACTTCCAACCTGCGTGTACATATTGTTAAACAAATTTCAGTTTTGTGATAACTCACTGTTATAATTTCACTGTATTTACACTTGTTATGTACATTTGGAGCTTTTCTCCCTGGGCCTCCGCTGAAAATGGACCTGTAGCCACTCTGACGTTCCCGGTTAACAAATGTAAAATAAATAAATAAATAAATAAATACATAAATAAAGGGTATCCAATTATGCTGTGCAATATTATTATCCAAACTGTAAGTGCAACCAGTCAAGACTTATTTGGAGTGATTTGGTACAGTATCATTATATGCATGCAATGTACTCTTATAGCTTAAATTATCTCTACACAAAACAGCCACAGTTGAAAGGTTTAAACATATTTAATAATAAATAATAAAAGCACAAGACAATACTTCGTACTACATAGTGCTAGTCAAGAGTTTAGAGATCACAGGGAAATACTTAAAATAATACAGTAGCAAAAGTTCTGACATCACAGAAAGACAAACTAGTGTAATCTTCCTATTTCCTAGCTATATCTAAGTGAAAACACAGTTCTAAAATCCTACTTACATCTAGACACAGGCAGATATCTGGTGAGTTGGAAGTTCTCAAGACAAATGCTCTCATTCTTTCTCTCCTTAAATTGATAACACAGTACCACTGATTCATTTCAAATTACATAATTTCTTTCTGGTTCCCAGGCTAACAGACTCTCAGAGGTTAATAGCCCCTTTGATCTTGCAGCTGGTCAGGAAGCAGAGCAATAAAAAAAAATTATACATGCAAGTTCTAGCCATTAACTCTGGCCTCAAAACAATAGGCAGAATTCCTTCATCCAGACATATTGGCTCTGAGTTTTGACATCAAAGAAATGACTTGTCAGCTTTGTCACAGCAGAGTGCACTGTTGTTAAATTTTTGCAGTGCCACATTTAACACCATTTTTTCCCATTTAAGAGAACAAACTTGTGGCATCTATTAATATTTACAAATGACAGAATTATCTTTTTTTCCCCAAATATATTTTTATTCCATTTTTTTTCTCCTTATTTTAATACAAAAAAAGAATATCACAGAAAATATAAGAACAGGTACTAGAAATATCAAGTTGCAGTAATCCTGTTAAAGTATACATAGCATGAACCATCAGTGTTAAACTAACAATATGCAAAATTAGCTAACAATCAAGCTGTTCATATTGAGCTATAATACAGAAAACTACACATGGATAATATACAACATATTGAAATCTGACATTAAAACACTTGCATCAAGACATTCTAGCTGACCTAACTTACGTTATATCTTGTACTAACTATATACACTATATACATTGATGTCACCATGACCTGCCCATTGTTGTTGTGGGTAAACATTTTACAGTACTAAATATCTTTAGTTTCCCTTATTTACATAGAATAATACTGATGTTGTAGTCCCTTGTTCATAAATCAGTTTTGACCTAAGATTTCTATAAGCGTTCTCCAATGTTTCTGATAGTAGGATAGTTTTTTTGGCTTCTTGTAATTAGTTTACTGGCTAATAAGTACTTTAAAGCCATTCCTTTAAATTCTTCCCATGTGATTTTACTTCTATCTAACCAATTTTGAGCTATGTATGATTTAATCATTGCACACAGTGTGACTATGATGTGTTTATTTTCATAGGAAAAATTGGTAGGGAATACATGTAAAATTGCCATCTCCCATGACAGGGTAGATTTAGTGTATCCCTTTTTTTCTAACTTGGCTCATAACGAACACCATAATTTGTAAACATTCTTGCAGCTCCAAAAAATATGAAGAGTGTCTGCAACGCTGTTTTGGCATATGGTGCAATAAGGAGAGTGCGAGGGATTCATTTTACTTAGAAAAAGTGGTGTGTGATAAGCATTGTTATTAATCATAATTTGGGTGTAAATTAGTTTTTTGAGGGGGTTCGTTTCAAAGTAAGTTCAACTGCAGCAGAGTTTTGTTCAAGAGTGATCTTATTATTTTTCTCTTCCCAAAATTTAGAATATAGAAGTGCATCTTGAAATTCAGTTCTTGTTATTAATCTATAGGTATTTGATCACATTTTAGATCTCAAAAGTAACAGGCTAATAATTTGTTGATATAGCTGCATGTCTTGGTTATCTATTTTAACATTTACAGTAATTGTGTTAATTAGGTATGTTAATTGGTTGATTATAGTGTTATAACTTTTATTTACTTTAAATCATTGCCTAATGTTTTCAATTGAAAGGCTTATGACCTGATAGAGATCCTGTACAGTGATGTTTTTGATTTTGGGGTACTGAGTCGGGTTTATCATAGTATTATTTAGTTTAATATTATGATTAAGGTGTATTGGCTATCCGAGTACCAAAGTATCTTTAAGATTTATGGAGGATACCAGCTTTTGAAATATTAGTGTGTTTCTTATGATTATGGGGTGGACCTTGAAATACTTTAATGTCTTAGAATTCAAAAAGGATACTGCTTTAGGTTTTAAATTACATGAGATTAGATGATTGTAATACATTTTAATCCATAGTGGATACCATGTTTTGTTGAATGGTTCAAAATTTGCTATTTGTGTAATTTGACTAGCATTTATAACGTTATAGTATGTTTGGACTTCAGGTAGACCTAGCCTGCCTTTTTGTTTCGGTAACGTTAATCTAGAATATTTTATTCTTATATTTTTTGAATGCCAAATAAATTTACCTAGTAGTATTTCAAGTTTGGAGAAGAAGTTTTTGGGTATATTTTGATTAATAGCACTAAAATGAAACAATAATCTTGGAAGAATATTCATTTTAACTATAGCCATCTTAGTGGAGATAGATTGAGATTTAACCATCTCTTAGTGTCCTCAGTGATAGTAGTTCAGGTTTTGAGCAAATTGTTTTTAGTCATATCAGATTGGGGGTGAGTGAACATGATACACATATATTTAAGATTATAACTGACTTTTATTTCAGTTTCGGGGAAATAGAATTCTTTACATCCTAGAGTATTTAGAGGGAACATGACTGATTTTTTTGGGTTAATGACATAATTGGATATTTTTGAGAATTTTTCAATTGAGTTTAATATCTTATTCAAATCTGTATTTGGGAATTCAAAATAGATGTTTACATCATCAGCAAAAGCTGTATACTTTATTGGGATTTTTGAAATATTCATAAGATGGTGATAAGTTCTTTGTGATATTTTAAGAAGTAGAGGTTCTATGTATATATTGAACAGATATGGTGATAGTGGGCATCCTTGCTTTGTACTGTTCACAATTTGAATAGGTTTTGATTGCTTTTTATTTATAAATAGTGTTGTTGTGGCATTATTGTATAAAGCCCTAACCATGTTTATATAGTCTTTAGGGATGCTAAATTTCTTGAGTATCTTTAATAAAAAATCAGAATTTATCCTGTCAAAAGCTTTGGTTGCATCTTCTGAGAGTGCATAGCTAGGGCATTTATCATTCACTTTTAAACTAATGATTGAATCAATGGTGAGTGTATTGTCATATATTTGTCTGTTTTTCATAAAACCTAGTTGTTCAGAAGATATGATGAGAGGTAAAATTTTTTGATTCTACTAGCTAGGACTGTGGAAAGAATTTTGATATCAATATTTTTGAGTGCTATCGGCCTGTAATTATTTGGATTTGATGCTTCAGACTTGGGTTATAGTATGAATATAGTTTTTGCATTACTGATATACGAGTCTTTGGTACCATAAACTTGGAAACTGAACAAACGAACCAAAGGCAGCCTGGATGAATGAAGGAGCGAACACAATTCCCAGTGCTTTCATCCAAATTTATTCTCTTGAACTTCTTCTGAAGTTCAAGAGAATAAATTTGGACAAAAGCGCTGGGGATTGTGTTTGCTCCTTCATTCATCCAGACTGCCTTTGGTTCATTTGTTCAGTTTCCAAGTTTGCTCTGCTTTTCACATTTTATGTCTTTGGTACCATACTTTATTATGTATTCGTATACTTTCAGTAATATTGGAGCTAGCTGTTTTTTGAAAGTCTTGTAAAATTCTGCCACATAATCATCTGGCCCTGGTAATTTGCCTGGTTTCAACCTATTTACAGCAGCAATAATTTCCCCTACATTTAAGGGAGCTATGAGATTATTTATTTCTGCTTCATTTAGCAATGGAAATTGTAACTTTTAAGCAAATAGCTGAAATAATGATTCATTAAACTGGTCATGAGGGCCATATAGGTTTTGGTAAATCTCTTTAAAGGCCACTATAATCTCTTCATCCGTATCTAGAGATTTGTTATTATAGTTTAATTGCTTTATTTTGGTAGGGTTTTTATGTTTATGATTCTTGCCAGCACTTTTGAGGGTGATTGAGCTCATTTGGCATATTTGTGAAGAAGTTTAATTTCACTGATTGAGAACTGTTGTGTTTGAATTCCCCGTAATTGTCCCTGTAGTGTAACCATTTGACTTTCAAGTGCTGGTGAATGATTAATTTGTAATTCTAACTCTATGTTTTTTAATTTTGATTCTATTGTTCTGACTTTTCCATATTTATTTTTTTATAGAAAGCAGCTTTTTGAATTAATATTCCCCTAATAGTAGCCTTTGTCACTTGCCATTGAATGTTGTAAGGTATATCTGTTACTTCTAGGTTATTTTTAGCTTGGGTGAGAATGTCAATGATATCCTGTGAAACTTCTTTATTCTTTAATATGTTAGTATTTAACGTCCAGTTTGTAACTGTTTGGAGTCTTTGCATTGAGCTCCCCAACTTTATTGTAATGTTTATTTTTGTATGGTCTGATATTGTTCTAGGTTCACAATTGTAGGTGACTGTATTATTTAATAGAACTTCAGATATTAAAAATATATCTATTCTAGACCAAGACTTGTGGTATGGTAAATAATAAGTAAATTTACTAGTAGTTGTACTATTACTATATTTTTCAAATGGGTCAGCTAACTTAAAGTCTTCCATTATTTCAGCTATTAGTGAAGTGAGCTGAACAGGTTGCTTATTATCCTTATTTGTCCTATCAAGTTCTAGATTAATTATCATATTCCAGTCACTACCTATGATACAGAGATAATTAGGAAAGTTCTCTAATATTCTGTATATCTCATATAGATAGGTTACTTGATGCAAACTTGGAGCATAATCATTTAGGACTAAGAAAGTTTTTTTAAACAGTGGCAGTTCACAAGTAAAATAACACAATCTGCCATTTTGATCATAACTACCCTTCATTATAGTGCCATCAAAAGATTTTTAACTACTATAGCAACGCCCCTAGAAGCCGTACTGTCACCAGCAGCAACAATATGTTACATCATTTTTTTGTATCTTTCTCCCATTGTTCTTTCAACATATGCATTTCTTGAATGAAAGTTATATCTGCCTTAGATTTAAAAATTAAATGCATTAATAGATTCTTCTTTTTCTTATTTTGTAAGCCCTTTAGATTCCATGAATCCACAGAAATCATCAAAAAGCTACAATACACAGGATACTGACTTTCAGAACTAATGGAAGTATATAGGGGCAAATTGACCTTTCAAAGAATTTTTGATACAGTTCAATGGTATAAAATATGGGTGACATCACTCCCTTTCAGACCCCCCCGTGCATATCCATGCTAGCCTACTAACTGAAAGAGAGCTAAAAAGAAGATTAACAACTATAATACATAAAATTTCTGTCATTCTAAGTCCCAGCAACAAGAAACAACAACACACATAACAGCTTGCTCAACCAAAGCATATGCAAGAGATATGATTTCTAATCTTTACTTCAATTAAAGGAAATTAAGCTGAGCATTTTTAAAACTGCTTTTAACCGAGATTTAGATATCTAAATTAATAGGCAATCTAAACATATTACAATTCAAAACAAACCGTAGCTTTTCTATTACGTTCATACATAACAGATACATGTACAACTGAATTTAATGTATTTATAGTTTATCAGTCACTGTTTGCATGTTCCTTAATTTTATAATTCAAATACAGTCCTTTTTAGTGTACAGCAGTTCTTTACTTGTTGGGTCTATATGTACAGCTAAGCACAATTATAGTCCTGATTACCCATTTGTTATATATAAATCAAGCACATATACATCAAGATTCAGCTTTGTGAACAGACAAAACAGTATCAAAAAGTCTTTCATAGTCTCTGCTGTTCAAAGTTGGTATGCTTACATTTTTGATGCATACTTATTTGAGAGCTAAAGAAAGCATGTGTAAACAGTAGATAAAACAAAACAGACCCAACTACATTACTTGGCTTTCCTAATAAGGACTAGTTATTGTATGCAGCTGCAGCAGCTGTTTTAGCATCAGACCCAGAACATTATTTTTAGTCCAGCTTGTATATATTCAGGAAAGAAGAAATAACAAGAGAAAAAAACAATAATCTATATATTTACGTTTGTATATAATTGTTTAAGCTGTTAGACTTAGTTCTGGACTGGATTTGCCTTTCGGACACCATTTGCATGAGATTTTTCACTTTCTTAATCAGGAAAATACAAATCCAAAGGTTTTCTGAAATGTGAGACCCTTTTTAATTGCAAACATGGGTTTTTGGCATTATTTGGGCTTAGATGGATGCCGTAGTTGTTCCTTTGACCTCAGTTATGCTTAATCTTACTGATTTGTGGTTGCAAAGGATTGTGGGTGTTGTAGTTCATTCGGAACAGCGTGGGGATACTGTTTGAACTGAATTAGAATGTCCAAACGGAAAGCAATGGATTTAGATAGAAAAAAGGTAATTTAAGTACTTTACCTTGTCATTTAGGTCAATTTAGCATGCACAGATATATAGAAGTATTTATTCATTGCGTTAGGATCCTTTTGAGGTAAAAGCACATTACTTCATGACAGTTCTTTAAAGGCTTTGAGAAAAACCTTTTTTGCTTCTTATTTATTTTTTTACAGCATAATTTAAGCCATTATATTGAAATTGCAGAGTTACTGGATATTTCATTTGGAATCTGATATTTTTGCTTACTAAGTAAGTGCAGTAAGGCAATATGACTTGTCTTAAGTGTTTTAGCCATAGAGGCAGATCCTGAGCAAAGGTTAGCTTGCAGCCATTCCATACTATGTGTTTTCTTTTTTTTTTTGCAGCCTGAATTATTGCTTGAGCATGTGAAGCATTAAGAATCCTTGCATATATTTGTCTGGGAGCATCCAGTGTTTGAGATTTTCTCAGAGCTTGGTGTATTCTTTCAATAACAATTATTTGAGATAGTTCTTTTTTGTCAAGAAGGAGATCAAAAATTTCTTTTGCCACATTAGTTAGTTGTGATTGATCATATCTTTCTCGGATGCCTGTGATCAATACATTATTTCTACTTGCTCTAGCTTCAAGATCAACCAGTTTTTGTTGCATTTCTTTGACTAAGTTTTTAGTGATGGAAGCATCTTTCTGTATTTCTTCTATCTTTGACTCATTACTCAGTATCCTAGCCTCATTTTTATCCAGTCTGGTTATTATTTGCTCTAAGTGGTTGCCAAACACTGTAAGTTTTAAGGAGAAAGGCAGAGGCATCAAGGCTGCTTTTAGTTCCTCCATGTCAAAAGAGTGATCGCTTTTTGGTTTCATGTGATGCCTTGCAGCTTCAGCTTGTGATTTGGTAGTTTTCTGCCTCTTAGTGATAGTTTCTTTTTCAGGAAAAGCAATTTGAGATAATCTTGTCTTAAATGTGTGTGTTTCCATTTGATCCATTTTTATTTGTTGTGTGAAAGTTTGCTTTTCTTTTTTATAGCTGCTACTTGCTAATTACAGGCCCCAGCAAATGTACAAGAATCATCTCCCAGATCCAAGGAATGTATTTCTTATTTTTACACTCAGACGTTAAAAATAAGCTTCCCTCAGATAAGATACTAGTTTTAATTTTGCAGGAGATGCTTTTTTGTAGATTTTTGCTGTAGCAGTAGCCTTAGATGAGGTTAGATTCGTAGTTAGAAGTTGGAACAAGCTGAAGTGTGTGTTATCTAGTTGGTGGCCGTCTTAGAAAAAAATGACAGAATTATCTACAAAATTCTATCTGGCTAGGCTAGTAGTCTTCACCTATCCTCACAGCATGTAGAAGCAATTCTCAATGGTTGGCCATGAGAAGAGTCTGTATATTTCCATACATGCCTATGTTCTTGTCTGTGGTACAGCACATATGCAAATACAGTCATCTGGGCCTCCCTTAAAGACCAACCCATGATATCTTATTCCCTTTCCCCTTAGTTGACAAGCTGAGAGCTGTCAATCCACTATCATCTCACCTGTCTCAGATTTTTCCAGTACTCTCAACCAGCAGTCAAACCTGGGAACTGCTTGTGCTCTTACAAGCCATAATTCAGACACAAATTTATCTTGCATTTCAAATGAGATAAAAAGTATTACAGAAATACATTGAATATGAACTTTGCAAAACTACAGATGACTAAAACTTTAATTAGTATGTAATTTTAGACTACTGTTGTAACTTTGCCATAAAATAATTCTTTCATATTATAAAACCTCTGTAAATTCTGCATATAACAGTAGTAGAAAGTGTGGCTCTTAAATATTATTTACAATACCAGTCAGTTTTATTATCATATTATTATGGAATGAGTTGTTTAAATAACAAATGCATATTAGACTTAGTTCAAACAGAAAATATTACATAATTAAAATATTATTCATGTATATTATAAATAAGCTGAAGCAAAAAGAAAGTGTATGCCCTTTGTGAATAATTTCACAGTAATGGTCTTTTTCACATTGTAACACAAATACATGTAAAAGATGTTCAACTTTTAGCTCCATGTGTCTAATATCTGGAGAAACAGCATTTTCAAGTGAATACTTTTCTTAAACCAAGTATTAGTAGTGTTCACCCACAATTGTTTATTGCTGCACAGATGTGAGGAAGTATATACACTTTTTGTAGGAGATGTGATACGTAATGTCTGTTATAACAGTCAGTTTGCTTTATTGTCTTCTTTTCTTCTGTTTGGCTTTAACAGCTAAGTCTTGTTTGCATAAATTAAGCAAAGTATATGTTGTCTATCTTCCCAGCAAAGATATCAAACTGAAATATAAAACAAACTGAATTCCACTAGACATATTCTTGTATGTATTTTACTTCAGATTATACATGGCTGATTTGTTTTTATTATCACATTACCGTTATATCATTATAGTCTATATTACTTCTTCATTGATACCACTGAGTTTACAGATGTTAAAGTATCAACCTTGCATATTAAATGCATGGAAATTTGCTGGTAATAGTTATTATGTAAATTTAAATCCATTTCAACTTATAACTTTGAGAGATTTTATAGATAACAGTACATTATGCGCTTAAAATTTGCAAATGAAAGCAACAGATGTTTCCTTAAGTGCTTTATTAATCTGTATAAATATTCTACCACAAACATAATCATGATTCCCTGTCATTGTGTGATCCTGAATTCTATGTGTCTGTAGACACAGGTAAAAACAAATTTGTCACTCTTTCTCCTTTTTGTTACATATATACATGTTAATTGCTGCTTTTTATTTGCACAAGCCTTTTGATACAGAGTGCAGTAAATAGTAATTGAAGAAACCTGAGTTCAACAATGATCATAGTAAAACCTTTACAGAAATATAAAACCTGCCCCATAGATGAAGCCAGTTGCATTTATACAGCAGACCTGTAAAGAATTATTACTTTTTATAATGCCTAGCAAAAGCTGTTTTAAAATCCCACATCATAAATGTTTGGCCTCCCACAGGCTTTAATAATAGAATGTTTTGTGCTAAGGTTTTAACTTCATAATTGCATGGTGTAGCTAGTATGTCAGAAAAAGATCTTTATTAGCAATCAATAAAGTTGTATATGTCTTTTTTGCAGTTATGAATAGAGCTGTTTATCTTTGTCAGTAAACATAATATAATATATGGTCGGTGGCCACATTTTATCATTCCTTTCAAAGTCCACCCACCATAGACGTACATCTAAAAAAAAGACAGTATAATTATTTACATAGAACAGTGGTGTATTTTAGTGACCAGAAAGATATATAAACTGACACAATCAAATGATACAGTTATATATATTATACACATTCTGTTGATTCCCAAACAAATAGTAAGTTGTTATATTTAGTTTAAAACTTAAATATACTACCTCCATGGCCACTCCCACTCAAATAAGAGAGTTTTTTTCTTTGCAGACTGGAGTTACAGTGGGCAAATAGCAGAAATCACAATGATATATCATTTCTGTAGTCAAAATGCTATTCATTCATCATCACTCCTTGTAAATAGGGTGATAAAATGATAGTTCATCATCATACACTACACACACACACACACACACACACACACACACACATGCACATACACACACACACACACACACACACACACACACACACACACACACACACACACACACACACACACACACACATATATTCAACAATTATCACTCATTGTAAAGAGGATGATATAGTGACAGTTCCTCATCTTACACTGCACACACACACACACACACACACACACACACACACACACACACACACACACACACACACACACACACACACACACACATATATCTATACTGAGCCTACACTTGGTCATTTTTTGATCAGTGTTCTACCCCAGTGAACACATATAAATAAATGAATAAATAAATAAATAAAATGTATACGTGAGAGTGTGTGTGTGTTTGTGTGTGTGTGTGTGTGTGTGTGTGTGTGTGTGTGTGTGTATATATATATATATATATATATATATATATATATATATCAATAGGTAGATATATATACATATATACACAGACAAAAACCTATACCCTTACAGTAAAAAATACATAAAAAAATTAGCATAAAACATAAGTGACATGAGTGAAAGTCAACATCAGCTGCTTTTAATAGCTGAAAAAAAGAAATGTCCACAGAGCACAAAACAGTAAGAGATTCTAAAATGATACAACATTCTGATATGGCTTGGTTTGCATGTAAAGTAGTCATAAAAAACTGAGCAGAATGGGAGTGTATAGTTTATTTCACCACTCAAGCTGCGGAGTAACTTATTCAACAATGTATTAATTTTCATTTACAGTGCCTTACAATATTATTGATTAACATGTCATGACATGTGCTTTTCAATTGTATGCTGTTGATGTTACTTGATGGTTGTATGATTGTGAAGTTAGTATATAAAATTTAGGCAGGGAGAGGGTACAAAAAGCACTGCCTTATTGGCTATACATTGTAATGCAATCCAGTTTTAATGATGGGTCTGTTTTATTCACAAAACTGGTAGTATATGTAATATTTTTTCTTAAGAATTGTAAATTATTTAGTGTTATTTATAAAATGATACCAAATTTTATTCCAGGTGTATTAGAGATGTAGGCTTCTTTGCTTTGTGGTATAAGACTATGGTTGTGTAGTTAGTTGTTTTTCCATAGTTTTTGGTAATTTGATTTTTGGGATTGAGTTTTAATTACCTACCATGAATCTATTCTGAACCCTGTGAGTGTGTTTTGTACCACATAGCTAGAGTTCTGTCAGTGGAGGAACAAACTGAAGTTATTATGAGTTAGAAGATAGAGTATATTAGAATCTGAATATCTGATGGTGTTATCAGAGGATCAGAGAAATAACCACAAAGAACATCATTTTAAGTTTTCCATATCGAATGAAGTTATTTTTACCACTGGACTACATAGTGAAATGTAATGTAAAGTCAAAGGTACAACATTTATTAAAAGAATAAGGTCTCAGAGGGAACACAGTATTGGAATGATTTAGTCATGACTGGTCATGTTTCATCCCAAGGGAGACATATTAGGCCTATCAGCTCAATACAGAAGTCAGATTTTATTGCATTCAGTCCAGACGATTATTTTTTGAATTAGAGAAATACAGTTACCAAAGATGCCTTCCCTTGTGATGGAAGGAGGCAGGCACACACTGGGTCCAAAGTATAAGCATTCAGTGCTTTCAGCAGGAGTTCATAGGCTTGTTGATTCCATAACCAGTAAAACCTGAAAAGGAGGTCATCATACCTGGGGAGCTAACATCCCTTTAAAGGATCAAAAATGCATACTCCATACTCTAAGTAGACTACAAAACATGTCACTAAACCAAAGTTGGAAGATGTGTAAGCAGAATGCCTGAAAGGAAATTTGCAGTCATTTCCCTTGCGACTTGGCTGACTGAGTTAAGGACACTCTTGAACTGCTTTGCAAATATCTGACTGAAAGAATATGATTTAACTCCAGAGCCAGTATCTGAACAGTTTATTCACATTGCTTGAACATAGTAGTTTTTGTTAATGTCTGTAAATGTTGAGGTGTAGCAGTAGAGTTGCTGCGTTTCATTTTGCAGCCATCACCTTAACTTTTACATATGACAGAGCATGTACTCTGCCTTGTAGCACCATAATCAATGATTTAACATCCTGTCATCAAAATTAACAAGAAAAGTCAAGGCTAGGACTGAAGGGTAAATATGGTTGTGCACTCACAATTCCATTCACTGTTTTTCTTCTTGACCCAGCTACTAGGGTGTCGCTGAGTAGAATGCTTGAAGATATCCCAAGAGACCTGTCATAACTTGAGACAGGTATGCAAGGAACAAAAGTGCATAGTCATCAGATGGTTTGGCCAAAGGGGTGGTGCAACAGACAGAGTTTGTGACTTTGCATATAGTTCACTAGAACTTAGGTAGGACAGAAGTGGCCGATCCTGCTGGTGCAAATTTCCTAATCTGGAGAGAAATAGAAATCAACAAATTAGATCTGGCACCGCTGGTTACAGAATCCTCTGCAGCAGTACAAATAGTGCATGCAAATGACCTGGATGGCATAACCAACTTTAGTATTCCTTCAGCATTATCATCCTACCCTTGCTACCATCAGTTATAACAGGCAGTGAAAGTAACACTAATAGGAGGCAGTGGGTTTGCTGTTATGGACAGGGTTTGATATTTATACTTTATCAATAAACAAAAGAGAGCACTTGTGTCAGAAAAGACTGTGAAAATTGCTGTAGGTGGATGAAGTGAATGGGATGACAGAAAAAGAGAAAATTGGGGGGCAGATATGGCTGAAGAAGTTTGGTGGTTGCTCTCCAAATGTATTTGAATATTATGGAAGATGAATAACAAACATGGAGTCCCTAAGTTCAGTAACTTCCATAAAGACTTGAAAGTTCACACAGTTAACTTCGCAATGGTGTTGAAGATATAGTACTGAAATTAATCCAGGATTAATGTTTGCAAATTGGCAATGAACATAAGTGAGAAACAAGATCAGAGTATTGGTTATCTCTTCATTTTTTTGGAAGGATTGTGATGGGACAAGGGCTATGTTCTTCTATTGGGATTTCTTTGTCTAAGATATACAGGACTATAAGCTGGCTGTATATAGTCACTACAGAATGGAGTGAGTATTTTATACTTTCTTTGCTCATTTCTAAATCTAGATGGGTTCTGTAAAGGGCTATGGATTTCAGCATTTGCTTTTTGTTGCTAGAGCTGGAAAATTATAGGTATCTGGCTTGCTGTTCTCTGCCTGACTATTGCTGATCTCTGCATTTCAATTAGGATTGAAGTTATTCATTTAAAGTTCAGGTACCTCTATTTATTATCTTTTTTTTATACTAAATTTTGTTTAGTTTAAGTATTTTGTTCTTTTGGGTTTTATGAAGTCTTGGCTAGGGTCAGATAGAAAATTTAGAAAACAGGTCTTTGCAGACAGTGATTAATCGAGCTAATTGGAGGGAGGAACTGAGAAATAGCATTTCTAATTTAAGTGGAAATATTTAGAGACATCTTTATTTAGCTGTAGTGGTTGTTTGACTTGATGCTCTCTGCCTAACTATTGCTGATTTCTGTATGCATTGGATTGTTTCCACCCACCTGCTCAAATGCTGTTGTAGTACTTTTAAACTTGGTGGCTGTTCTGTTGCCCACCCCTACTATAAATCTGATTTTGGACACTACTCCCACTCTCATCTCATCAGCTCAGTCCACTGAGCACTGAGAGATCAGCTGGGAAGGATCTCCCCTTAGCCTTTTAAACTTGATTTATCTTCGGTTTCTTCCCTTCCCATTTACTAAAAAAATGCACATTTTCAACTGCTTTTACTGTATCTGTGCTTCTTCTTACTTTATTACTTTATTTATTTGCTGTATGTTATTAAAATGTTCAGCTGCATTTGATCTGCTGCATTTGTTACTGTTTGTTAGTAGCCTGATCAAATTGTTACTGTGGTGGTGCTGCGTTAGCGTTGTCGGCTCACAGTAAGACATTGTCCTGTTCGATTCTCAGCTAAAGCGTCTTCTGTGTGGAGACATGCGTGAATGGGCTTACCTTCATTGAAGGTTGTGCATCAGAGCTGGCAACTCAGCATGTAAAAATTTACTGCCAATCATTAGCGGACCGGAGTTCCGCTGTGGCGACCCCTAACCGGGAAAAGCCGAAAGACACAACAACATTCTGAGCCTCTTAGGTTTGATTTAAGTGGTTAGGCTTAAAATTAGTTATCTTACATAAGGTAGGCTTGTGGTGTACACCCTTGTGGCTGAAGAGGCTAGCCTACACCCTTCTGAGATGAGAATTACTGGTTGAAGGCTTACTGTGTGTGTTATTCTGAAAGTATCTTAATTCTGGTTTAAGCACTTGGACTCTAAACCAGTTATTTTACATTAGGAAGGTTTGTGCTCTACACTCTTGTGACATTACTGTCTAGACAATTTTTTTAACTACGAGAGCATCTACTTTGCAAATAGCAGAGCAATGCTTATCAAGTTCCTTGTCTTATTGACTTGATCAATATTTAAGTATTCCTCACTTCTCCCTAACAGATTAGTAGCAATGGATATGCACCTCCCAACTCTCTCTGTGGGCAGTCTGGTTGAGATGGATATTCTGAGGCATTGTAGCAATTGCCTCATGTACACTGACAGCCCACTTATTCTTAATAAAACAGATACAGTATTAGAGAAGTGTAAATACACTAACACTGGAGGCAAAACTCTCTCTTACAACCAAAACTAATCTATAGAGGTTGTCACTGACACTTGTGTCATGCCTGCTGCACAGGTTAAAGACCCTACACGCAAAACTACTTATGCTGAGGCACTTAGCTGTAACCTTTCTAAAACATTAAACCTCTAGCACAGACCAATCAAAGAAAGGGTCTTCAGCCATCACATAAACACTATGTTAAAATACATCTGCAGCTACACATAATAACATTATATCTAATGCCTCCACTGCTAAGCCCTTAAGGCAAACCAGCACATAGCCAAATTTCCTGGACAGTGGTGATTCTGTAGTAAGGCACACCGATGTTCCCCTCTCCAGACTGAGTAAGGAGAGTGTCATGTTTAGCTGCCTTTCTGGGGCTAGAACCATCAAGTAACACAGGTACTCAGGTCATTGAACCACAGGTACCAATATGGCTCTGTCATAGTCCATGTGGGTGTTAATGACCTTAGACATACCTCCCTTGACTATATGACCATCAAGCTCAGTGATTATGTGTCTTAGGCTGGTATGAGCCCAGCATGAGCAGCATACTACCTTCTCTAAGGATGATGCCACATTCACAACTGAAAATGATTGATTCTAACAATTGACTTAGCTTCTAGTGTCAATCGAGGGGGCTACAGTTTTAGGGTCTATATTATTTCTTTGACAGCTTAGGTAGTCAAATGCTTAATGATCGACACCTAAGCGTCAAAGTTTCAAAATCAGGAATGGCCATATATAAAAATTCTTTCCTCAGGAAAGAATTTGGTAGGCTGTCCAGAAATAAAATTAACTTTTCATCCTAAATATAGTGCCCCACACCCCCCAACATGGGGGTCTGTGCCCCCCCATACCCCCCTAACTAAATATACCAACTCTGAGATCGCTCTACATTGGGGAAAGGGCAACTCCCTGATAACGGCCCGAGGAAAGAATTTGCTTATATGGCCGTTCACGATTTTGAAACTTCGATGTTTAGGTGTCGATCATTGAGCATTTGACAACCTAAGCTGTTGAAGAAATAATATAGACCCCGATATTAGATGGCCTGGGAGGACATGGGTGACAGACCATGCTGCTTTGCCAGGGATGGTCTACATTTATCCCATCTAGGCTTTTGATTATTGGCAAAGACCTTTTCCACCTCCATACTGCATTTTTAGGCAATGCCAAACAGATAAAACTGCCAACTTAACTGAACCTATGAAGGAATATCTGGAGGTGGTGCTGCTCAATGGTAGAAGTCTTGACAAGAAACTTCACTTCCTGCAAGCCTTCCTCTCCTTGGAGAGTGTTGACCTTTGTGTAGTAATGGAGACATGTTTTAAAATCCTTGAGAGTATCCCAGCAGTGCAAGGTTATAATGCTTTCACACCTTAAGACCCGTTACTGCAAAGATGAAGAAGTCTCATTCTATATTAAAATCAGTCTCACTTCCAGACTAGTTAAAGTGTATGACCCACTGGAACTCACACATCCGCAACTTACCATAAACAAGGTGTCATACCATATTCTTGCAACCTATAGGTCTGCCTCCATGTCCCAAGAAACCATACTACCTATCTCAATGTACTAGAGTCCCTAACCATTCAACCCAATACAATATACATGGGAGATCTCAACTACCCCTTTATAGAATGGGAAACCTACACCACTTCTAATGCAAAAGCCCAGTGAGTCCTAAACTTTGTTAATACCAATGTCCTGAAACAGTTGGCTTATTCTCCTATGAGGAGAAAAACATCCTTGACCTTGTACTCACAAACATGAGAGGCCAGTTTTCCTCACCCAACGTAACATCTTCACTCATCAGATCTGATCATAAAGCAGTATTACTTGAAATAAAAATTAAATCCAGGGATCCAGCGAAATCAAAAACCTTTAAAAACTATTCTAAGGCTAACTTCTGTTTACTAAGCAACACCTTGGCTAAATTCCAAGCACCCCCAAACCCAATAAACACCATAGCATACACTGAACTATTAACAAAATATCTGTAGAGCCATATTGAAAGCTGTATAGAGCAAGCTGTGCCTATTCGCATTAAGAATAAGACAAACTCAAATAACAAGACACCCTGGTGGAATCACCATACCGATTGCTTATACGGCAAAAGCAAAAAATCTTGGCCAAGCATAGGAGAAACAAAGCCATACATTCTAAAAGCCCCCAGACCAATCTAAACAGGCAGCTATGAGGGTTAATTAATACTTTAAAGGCTAAATTTGAAGAAAAAATAGCTTCTTAGGCAAAGGGCAACCACAAAGTTCCTACAGCTATGTCCATAACCTCAGAGGAAATGCACAGCAATGCACAGAACTTATTGTAAATGGCATCACCCACACTGACCCTGAGGCCATTGCCAACCTTTTGGCTGACAAGTTCAGCTCAAATTTTTCCCCTCCCCCTGATAATCTAAAGGAAATGCCACAGATCGCAATCCCCCCAACCATTACTAGACACAAGGTCATTAATGCACTTTACAAGGCCAAAAACACTGCATAGATGAGCTCTGATAACATCCTAGGATGTTTAATAAATGGCATGAAACATGATCTATCTGGTCCACTTGAATCACTTTTCAGCTGGAGCCTTCTGTAAGGTTTTGTGCCAAAGGAATGGAAGATGGCTATATTCATTCTTCTGAAAAAAGAAAGTCCAGCTACTGATCTGTGTAACTACAGGCCCATAAGTCTTGCCTGCCTCGTATATAAAGCCATGGAAAGAATTATCATGGTTATAATAAATGATTCAATCACTGGACCCATCACAGTTCAGCTTTGTTAAAGGAAGGTCATGCCTATTAAATCTGGCGGACCTTTTTTTGAGGTGGTCACCAAAGCATTAGATGAAGGTAAGACTGTTCACACAGCTTACCTCCACCTGACCAATCCTTTTGATACAATACCCCACTCAGGCATTATAGACAAGCTCACTAATTTAGGTATAAACCCTTTTATCACCCACTGGATAGCCAACTGGCTCACTGATAAGACCCAGGAGGTCCAAATAGGTGATGCCACCTCCACCAAGAGGCTAGTCACTAGTGGAGTCCCTCAGGGCTTAGTACTGGACGCTCACTTTTTTGGCATCTATTTCTCTGAAATGGAAGAAAATGCTGAAGGTTTATGGCTGACTACGTTTACAGATGATTGCCAGCTGGGGGTTATCATTGACTCCCCTGCAGACATTAACATTCTTCAAGAAGGTCAATCTCTGATTAACAGATGGTGCCAAAGCCATGTTCTTAAACTCAGTATTAAGAAATGCATAATTATACTCTTTAGGAAGTCAACCATCCTGGCTAATTACTGTATTGATAATACACCCCTAAGAGTCAACCCAATGGTCAGAGATCTGGGTACGGACATAGCCTTACCTTTGATTACCATGTTGCCACAGTGGTGAGGAAATTCTTTTATGTTGTGCAACTTATAACTAAGGTCATGGTATCTAAGTTCAAAGACACCATTATCCCACTGTACTCCACCCTTATCAGACCAATCATAGAGTACAGTGCTGCCTTTGGTATGTACCTGTATAGGCGTATGCAGCAGCCAGAGTAACCGTAAAGGTTCCTTATTAAAAGAATACAGGTGGACTCAAACCTGCCTTATGCAGATCACCTTAAAGCCTTTTCCCTTTATTTAGTATCCTATAGATTGCTGAGGGGTGATCTATGCCTGGCTTATAAGGCATCCACAAACCCCACACTTATGGATGTCCTACATATTCGTAAGCCAAAGACTACCAGAAATACAAGGTCCAGGGACATGAGTTTTGTCTGTGACTTAAACATAACATGCTGCTACTAAACCAGCACAGCTCCTGATGCCAAACAGCAGGACTAAACACCTCCCAAACACATGTATGCTTGTTCTGGAAGTCAAAGGCAAAAACAACAAGCTGCTACTAAGCCAACACAGTTCCTAATTCCAAGCAGCAGAGCTAAACACCTCCAATAAGCACAGTCAGAGAGGTGAAACTCATCAAAGATAAACTCTGCCAGATAGCCAAACTCACTGAAGCAGGTCTTTTTAAATTCCAAAGGAATAAGCAAACAAGACGCCAATAAACGAACGACTTCAGTTTTATTAAGCACCGCGATACTGCTTTTCGTCGGCGGTTTAAGACCATTGGGGATGGTCAGTCATTATGAAGCACAGGTTGCAGAGAGCAGCGTTATTTTAGAGTGGGTTTCAATATTAGTTCTTCATAAGTGTTTTAGTATAGTATATGAAGGATGAGATGGGGCATTGATGTAAAAGTTAAATGGAATAATTCAAGGTGCATTTGATAGTTCTTGGAGGGTTGGTACAGCTTGCAGTTAGATTGGGGCAGTAATAGGGTAGTACATAGAGTTCAGGGAGGTAAGGGGGAACAGGCTGCTATGTAGGCAGCCTGGTGGGTGGAGGATGGGACCTCCCTTTTGTGATGAAGGTAGGCTCTTCCTTTCCCATTTCCTTCTTGCTGTAAGGATGGGGGTGAGTGATGGGTTACACTGTTACTTGGGTGGGGGGTTGGTATTAGGGAGCGGTATTTTAAAACTGCTATGTTATGGTCTGGGGATTATGCTGAGGTCAGAGGTGGGTTATGCTGATCTCAGTGGGCTTGGTGATATTAGTGAGTGGAATCTAATGCTGCTAGGTTATGATATATTTGTTATACTGAGGTGAGCAGTGTCTAATGCTGTCTGTACAAACTATTATTGTAACTGAGGTGAGCAGTATTTAATGCTGCCAGGTGAAGCTATTATTATTGACTTAAAATCATAAAATATTGGAGACTGTTAGCTTTGTTATGAGATGGAAATAGTAAATGTAATTTGGATTTTTCAATAGAATATGGTTGCATTGGCTATGTCAGTGTGGTTATTTGTGTGTGAGCAGGGCTTACAAACAAATATAGTTTGTGGAGCTGACCTATTTATCAGTGAACTCCTGCTTGTATGTGGGTGGGGATAGCAGGTTAGATTGAAGCATATAAGGGAGTAGAAGGACAGGGACAATGTTAGAGGGTGCAGGATTGGGTGGAAAGGTCAGGGTTAGGAAGTGAGGTGGGCAGTATTCAAGCTGTGGATATATAAGGTCAGTTTTGAAGAGCTATCAGCCTCTTTGGTGCTGGATTGAGTGCTTATCCACCCTCCCACCCCTATTATTCTGTTGGCTTTGTTCATGAGTTGTTCATGTTAGTCTGGCTGCTTGATGGGTTGAGCAAGGGACCTCCCTTCTGTGATGAACGGAGGCCTTTCCTTCCCCCCTTCCTTCTTGCTGTAAGGGTGAGTTGAGTGATGGGTTATGGTGCTCCTTGTGGGGGTTGTTTGGTATTATTCAGAGATATTTTAACACTGCTATGTTATGGTCTGGAGATTACACTGAGGTGCATGATGGATTATGCTGCTCTCACTGGGCTTGGTGATATTAGTGAGTGGAATCTAATATTGCTAGGTTATGATATATTTATTATACTGAGGTGAACAGTGTCTAATGCTGCCAGTACAAACTATATTGTAATGGAAGTGAGCAGTATTTAACGCTGCCAGGTCAAGCTATTATTATTGACTTACAATCATAAAATGTTGGAGACTATTAACTTTGTTATGAGATGGAAATGCTAAATGTTATTTGGATTTGTCAATAAAATCTGCTCGCATTGGTCATGTGGGTGTGGTTATTTGTGTGTGATCAGGTTTTACAGACAATCCTTATTACTCTGTCTATCTTAAGTACTTTAACTCGTCTTTTCTCTTCTCTTCTCTCCTCTTTTCTTCCTGGTACAACTCACCTTTTTGTGATGTTTGTATATAGTAGATAACTTTGCCCAATATACTTGTAGCCTTCTATCAGTGTACAGAGAAGGATGTTCAAACTATTCCCCTTAAACTCCTCTCACTACCCCCAAGAGTCCCCCCTCATTATGCTTAATTACTTCTCCCAGATGCCTTACATCATCTGTCTTGTAGATATGTGCAGTTTAACTCTGGACCATTGATTACTGCAGATAACTCTGATTCAGGGCTCACTGCGGGCTGCATCACTGACAATTCTTACTGTTTAGCTCCTCTTTTACCCTCAGAGCATTCAGAAACACTCAGACTGTGAGTCTGTCATGCCACTGCTGTCATTCGAGAGTTCGCCTAGTCATTAGAAAACTAACAGTGGAGTCGTGTCTTATAACTTTATTCTTACTTTATATATTTAAGAGAACACTGACAGCACAACACACTTTCAAAGTCTTTGTCTTGTTTCCATTTTATTATTGCCAACTGAAGCAAATTTAGTACAATTAGCAAAAAACAAAAACAATTCTCTATTCATCCCTTCAGCAATCTTAACTCCTTTCATATAGCAGCAGACATATCACTACACTAATGATTCTCCCATCAGAGCTAATAAAGCATGCACAGGTTTATTCTTACAAAAACTTTCCATTAGGCTACATTGGTGCATAAGTCATTATCTTCTTTTACTTAAATCTTCTATTTAAATTCTCTCATTTCCTTTTTAATGGTATGAATTGCATTAAACACATCCACTTCTGTACAAGTAACATGTTCAGTAATGTAATGATATTAACTGATATCAAATACTTGTCAGATATTCATATCCTATTAGTATTTATACTTTCACAAACTTTTGTAACACATTTAGTGGTTAAATGATTATGCAACCTTATTCATGCTCTGATACAGCTTCAGTAGCAAGTGCACAATGGATATTTATGTATCAGTTTCTTAGTAATTGCCAATCCATTATTATACGCTCAGTTATAAAACACATTAATGAAAATAGTTTTGAAATAATAATTTGCTAAGGCACAGTTAAAACATATGAGTTGAACAGTGCTATCTGTACTGAAGCAATATTGTAATTCAACCCTTCTATGCCATGGGAATTTTACTTGCTCTAACAAATGAAGAGAAACATAAAACATTGCATGTATAGGACCAGACTGTCTTCTATCCTTGTATTTTTCAAGACTGTTTCAATGGTCCAAACTCTAAACAAAATGGGAGCATCTCCATTTGTAACCTTCACTTTTGTGTTAAGTATCAACCTAAACAGTTCTTTGGCTATAAAGAAATACTGTTGTAATCTGTTTCAGATTGCAGTATCTGTTGAGTACCATATGATACTCACATCAGCATTAAGAAATACTTAAAAATAAGACCAAAAATGAATGTGTCACAATTATTAATTACTCTGCACTACGTATACAGCAGCTTTAATATATGAGCTATTTTCTTGGTTTAGCAGTTGAGTAACAAAAAAACCTCTCCAGAGCTGATTACAACCTCCTGAGGGATAGTATAAACAGCTTCACAGCCCCCTCCCCCACTGTAAGAACTGGCACCAATGTCCAAATCTACACCAAAGTACTATACGAGCATTATATAGATGCATGGAATCATATAACAAAAGGGAAAAAAAATGCTGTCCAGCACCAAGAAGGAGCAGATGCCCCATTGGAAGCAATCTCTCTTTAGCCTGAATAAGCAAGGGCAGTAGTGAAATCCTCTAAAGCCAACTTCGAGTCCAAATTGGCCACATCTACTAGACACAATCATAAGGCCTTTTTCATATAAGTCCGCAATCTCAGAGGAACCATGCAGATCTGTTCAGAACTGATAGTCAAGGACACTACATACACAAATGCTGTAGACATAGCCAATCTACTGGCTGACAGATTCAGCAAAAATTTCTCCCCTCTGCCCCCCATCAGTAAATCAGGACACCCACAGTAACTGCCCCCCACCCCTTATCTCTATGGAACAGGACATCACTGCCCTCTCAAAGGCAAAAAAATACAGCCTCCATGAGACACGATAACATCCCAAGCTCCATCCTACATGAACTCAGGCATGAGCTTGCAGCACCATTAAGCACCTTGTTCAACCAAAGCCTGAGTTTTGTTCCAGCAGAGTGAAGGACAGCCAATGTCATCCCTTTACACAAAGGTGGAGCATCCACCAATCTAGGAAATTATAGACCCATCAGCCTAACTAGCCTGATCTGCAAGACCATGGAATGGATTATCATGGACCTCATTAACAGGGACACTGGGAACTTCCAAACACTCAACCCCACACAGTTTGGCTTTGTCAAGGGGAGGGTCATGTCTGGTAAATCTGGTCGACTTCTTTCAGACAGTCACCAAAGCCATGGACGAGGGGAAGATGGTGCACACCACCAACCTTGACCTGGCCAAAGCCTTCAACACTATTCCCCACTCGGGCATAGTAGATAAACTCTCTCAACTAGGCATAAATCCATATATTACCAGATGGGTAGCAAACTGGCTCACTGATAGAACCCACCTAATCAAAATAGGGGAAGCCACCTCAAGCAGTAGACCCGTAACGAGCAGCATACCCAAGGGATCGGTCTTGGGCCTCTGTTATTCAGGATATAGTTCTCTTAGGTGCAGGCCAAAACCAGTGGGCTATTCAAGCTGGGCACAGTCATCAATTCCCCAAGTGATTTGGACGTCCTCCAAGAGGATCTCATCCAAACAAATGACTAGTGCCAGAAACATGGCCTCAAGCTGAATGCCAAAAAATGCATCATCATCATCCCCTTTGAGGAGAGTGACGTCCCCGCATATTATCACATTAATAACAATGTCCTAAGTACACAATCAGTAGTGAGGGATTTGGGCACCTAAGCTGATAGCAACCTGACTTTTGACCACCAAGTTGCTTACATTGTAAGGAAAGCTTTCTATATGACCCACCTCATAAGTAAGGGTATCTCATCCAGGAACAAAGAGGTCATAACATCCTGTATTCTTCCCTTATAAGGCCAGTTATTGAGTACAGTGCCCACTTCAGCATGTACCTCACAAAGCACATGCAACAGCTGGAAAAATCACAAAGATTCCTCACCAGGAGAATCCAGGGCCTCAAACATCTACCCTACATAGATAGACTAAACATCCTGTCCCTCTACTCAGTTTCATACAGACTCCTCAGAGGTGACCTCTGTCTGGCATACAAAGCTATCTCAGACCTCGTCTTGATGGGACTGCTTCATATCCGCAAGTCAAGCTCCACTCGAGCAACCCATATGCGTGACCTCAGCCTGGTCTGTGATATCAATAGGACTTGTTGGTGGGACAGATTTGTGTCCCAGAGTCTTCCCCATCTGTGGAATAAACTCCCTCTCCATGTCAAGCAGAGTACCTCATCATCCCTTTTTAAGCGCAACCTGGAAAACTGGATGGAAAACAGAAAATACACTGCTGGGATTCCACCTGTGTCCCTGCTGGACAGGGGCTTTGGGTGCTGACTTGTCTAAACATGGGCTAAACTCTTGGCTAGGCTTATAAGGGCCTCAGGGCCAATAGCATAGTAACCTCCTATGATAATCTTAAAATTGCATCTTACTATAGATAATCCACTCTTCCCGAATGACAGAATATTTGAAATATGCTATAATAATTAAAATGTAAGAAATGTTCCCATTTGTAGAGCTTCACAGTCAGAGGAAAGAATCTTGTACCATCTGTGCACTGCTCCTTTACACAGTATGACCTCTGCTTCTTCTACAATTCCTCTTCTGCTTCTTCAGGCCTCACAGAATCACTCAGATATTTATTCCCAAGTGAGATCTTTCTCCATTACTTCATGAAGCAAACATATCGGTGTCTCCTTTAACTTAATCACTACATCCTCTCCATAAGAAGCAGTAAAAGTTCTGTCGGGAGACAGCACTTTCAAATCTGTAGGGAAAGTCAGTTAATAAAATTATAAAGTTGGTTCACTAGTGCACAATCACAAATGTTCCTGGAGTTTGTCAATATAGATGCCCCGGAACAATTAGCAAGACCACCCACTAGGGGATAACATCTTGGATCTTGTCCTTACTAATATGGAAACATCTTGCACTGTCCCTTGTGTATCTTCATCACTTGCTAGGTC
Source organism: Protopterus annectens (assembly GCF_019279795.1). Classification (NCBI taxonomy): domain Eukaryota; kingdom Metazoa; phylum Chordata; order Ceratodontiformes; family Protopteridae; genus Protopterus; species Protopterus annectens. The sequence goes on along the minus strand of NC_056751.1, from coordinate 327,714,791 downwards.
TGACCATAAAGAAGTCTTATTCGAAATATAAGTGAAACCAAAGATCCCTTCCACCCAAGATACCTTTAGAAATTTCTTTAAGACAAACCACTTACTCCTATGTGATACATTGGCAAGCTTCAAATCCTCAGCTGACCCAGTGAACTCCAGTGAATACACAGAAATGTACACCCCCCACTATACCAGCATGTAAACACCTGCAATGATACAGATGTACTCCATAAGAACAAGTGCAGGGCAAACCCCAGAAATAAACCCACGTGGTGGAACCATAATATCAACAAACTTTATAATATAAGGAAAAGAATTTTGACCAAGAGTAATTCCTAGAATGTTAGAGCCATTGTCACTGAAATAAACAAACAGATCAGAAACTTAATAAAATCTGTCAAAGCCAAGTATGATGCTAAAGTAGTTACCCAGGCCAAAGGCAATCACAAAGCATTTTTAGTTATGTTCATAATCTCAAAAGCACACTGCAGCGATGCTCTGAGCTGATTGTGTATGATGTTACCTACACTGAAGCTGAAGATATAGCAAACCTACTGGCTTATCAGTTTAGCTCCAATATTACCTCTCTCTCCATCCTCTGTCCCTCAAGCTATATCTGAAACTGACTCCCCTTGAGGTATCACACAAGTCTTAAAAGTGCTATCAAAAGCTAAAATACTGCAACGATGGTTCCTGACAATATTCCTGGATGCATCGTAAATAGCATCAAGTATGATTTAGCCACATCCCTACCAACATGGTTCAATCTCAGGCTACATACAGATTTCGTGTCATACAAATGGAGAACAATTGCAGTCATTCCCATGCATAAGGGAGGACCTTTTACAGACATAGGCAATTACAGACTCATAAGTCTGATAAGTCTCTTGTACAAAGCCTTGGAAAGACTTATCAGTCAGGAAATAGGTAACCTTCAAACACTTGTCCTGTCTCAGTTTGGATTAGTCATGGGCGGGTCATGCTTACTCAACCTGGTGAATTTTTTTAAAAGGTCTCCAAAGCAATGGATAATGACAAAATGATATACACTGCATACCTCAATTTGGCATAATTCCACACTCTGGAAAAGCTAAACAAAATGGGATAAACCCTTATGTCACCCACTGGATTGAAAAATGCCTCACAGATAGGATGCATTACATCAATATAGGGAAAGTTACCTCCAGAAGGAGACCATTCACCAGTGGAGTCCTAAGGGTTCTGTGCTGGGACCTCTCTTGTTTAGCATCTACTTTTCTAAAGCAAAAGCTAATACCAAAGGGCTGTGGTTGACTAAGTTTGCAGAAGAATGCAAGCTAGGAGCAGTCATTGAATTCCCAAATGGCAGACATCCATTGGGAAGGCTTGTCCAAAATACATAGCGGTGCTAAAATTAAGGACTGAAACTAAATGCCAAAAATGCATTATTGTATGGGAAGTCATCTTCTTCAGGGAAATGTCATACTGACAGAACTTATATGGCCTGTGACCTAATTTTTGACCTATATGTGTCCATTGTTGTAAGAAAGCCCTTCTATACTGCACAGCTTATAAACAAAGGAATTGTATCTAGATTTATGGATGTCATCGCCCCCCTTTATTCAGCTCTCATTAGGCCATTCATTGAATACAATGCCCACTTTCGCATGTATGTGTCCACACACATGCAGAAACTCAAAATCCCACAAATATCTTACTAAAAGGATAGAAGGCTTAAACAACATGTCCTGCATGGACCAACTCAAAGCCTTGTCACTATACTCAGTATTCTACAGACAGACTACAATGTGACCCGTGTCTGGCATATAAGACATCCTATGACTCAGTATTGATGGATTTACTGCACATCAATAAGTCCAGCGGTATCAGAAATGCTCATAGGTTCATAGGTTCCTAGGTAAGTACTAGGCTAATGGCCCTGGATCCAATGCAAGACTAGCCCAATAGTGTTCCCAATCATCTGGCTTACCAGACATTAGTTCCATGTGCCACTATCTAGAAATGCGATTGAATTGATCCCTGTGGTGAATTTCCTGTTTCCCATCCATTCAGCAAGATTTCTCTTGAAGAGGGCCAGTGAGGTGCCCTCCTTGACGTGAATGGGGAGTTTATTCCAGAGTATTGGAAGTCTCTGGGTTAGGAACCTATCCCTCCAGCAAGTTCTGTTTAATGTGGTGATAAGGTTGAGGTCTTTGGAATGAGTAGTACGGAGGGATTGGGATTTTTAGATGAAGCATATCTAGTAAAACTGAGCCAGACATGGCTCTGTATGTCATGCAGAAATCGCCTCTTAGTAGGTGATATGAGATGGAGTAAAGTTTAAGTTTTTTAAGTCTATCTGCCTGGATGAAAAACCTTATAACACCTTCAGAGTTAAGTGGGTTCCCTTCGATATGGTAGTTTGTGGGCACCGTGCTTTTTCCTGAGGGGAATGACGATACATTTTTTGCGTTGAGCCTAAGGCCATGGTTTTGGCACCAGTCGTTGATTTCCATTTGGCCTTTTTGTAGGATGTCCACATCAACTTGAGAATCAATAATAGCTCTCAGTTTGCAGTCATCCACAAATTTGGTTAACCAGAGTCCCTTGGTGGTGGCTTGAACTTCAGAGAAGTAGATACCAAACAGGAGAGGACCCAGGACTGATCCCTGTGGGACTCCAGTTGTAACTGCCCAGTAGTCAGATTTGGAGTCAGCTACTTTTGCCGTGTGGGTTCTGTCAGTGAGCCAGTTGGCAACCCATCTAGTGATGTACAGGTTAATGCCCAGATTAGTGAGCATATCAATGATTCCAGAGTGTGGGATGGTGTCAAAGGCTTTGTCTAGATTGAGGTAGGCTGTGTGGGCAGCCTTGCCTTCATCCACCGCCCTGGTAACAGCTTCGAAGAAGTCTATCAGCTTGAGCAGACATGATCTGCCTTTCACAGACCCAAACTGTATGGGGTCCAGGGTTTGAAGGTTCCCTATATCCTTATTTATAAGATCCGTAATAATACATTCCATAGTCTTACAGATCAGGCTCATTAAGCTGACGAAGTGGTAGTTCCCAGGGTCAGTAATCTCACCCCATTTGTGGAGTAGGATGACTGTAGCAGTGTGCCATTCAGTGAGGACAAAGCCAGAACTGACATTGTAGTTGAACATGGCACACAGGTGTGGTGTCAGTTCTTTTTGTAAATCGTGTAGGACACAACCTGGTATGTTTTCTGGTCCCATTGAAGCTGTATTCTTAACTTTGGTTAGTGCGGTTTCTACTTGTGCAGTCATGATAATAGGAAGTTGGTATTCGTTGGATATGTGGATGGGCCCTTTGGGGGGTGAGGGGGAAGTAAAGTTCGCACTAAACCTGTCTGCCAAGATATTGGCAATATCATTTGGTTCAGTATAAGTGGTGCCATTGTGCTGTAGCTCAAAGCAAATCTGTGTATTATTATGCAGATTCTTGACACAACTAAAGAATGCCTTGTGGTTGTCCTTAGTATCTGCAGCAATGTTGCTTTTGTAACTAGCTTTGGTGGATTTGATAAGGGATCTCAGTTTTTTACTCAGTTTTCCAAGGGAATTTTTCAATTTATTGGACTTTACCCTTTTCTGCAACAGTTTTTTTCCTTCCGTTGTAGAATTTGTTAATGGCAGGGGTCCACCAGATTGGCTTCCTTTTTTTTGAGGAGAGCATCTTGGTTCTGTTTGGTATGGCCTTATCTATGCAATTGTGTAAGTGCTCATGCAGTGCCTTGGTGTATGATTCAGCAGCCATACTCCCATTCCCCATTTCTATGGATGACATGAAGCTTGCCACTTCTGTCCTTAGAAGCTCAAAATTAGCTTTGGAGAAGTTTTTCACTGTAGCTTACTTTTTTGGGGGTGGGGTGGGATTTGTATATCAATGGTGATTAACTTGTGGTCGGATCTGACCAGGGAAGAGTTTATCAAAGGAGTAGAGCAGTGGTCCCCCATGTTTGTAATGACTAGGTCAAGAATGTTATTTCCCCTAATGGAGGTGAGGATGAGTTGGTCTAAGGCATTAGAGTTGATAAATTCCAGGAAACATTTGGCAAAACGGTTGGAGCAGGAGTAGTTGTTCTAACTAATGGAGGGGTAGTTAAAGTCTTCCAGAATAAGGGTATTGGGCTGGACCTTGATGTTTTCTAGAGTGTCCAGGAACACAGAGTGGGAGTCCTCAGATATTGTGGGGGATCTGTAGCAGGCTACAACATGGACTGCAGTTCTGACCAGTGATAACTGTACCTGAAGTATTTCTGATGCATTATGTTGGGCAACAAGTCTGGTTATGTGTGTATCTTTTATGAAGATGGATACACCTCTGCCTTTGGGGCTTCGGTCATCACATCCCTTAGGGCTATTGTTCAGATTTGGGGGCTGAAAGGTGTGATATGAATTGTAACCTGGCAGTGCAGGGGTGCTCTCAGGAGCCTTGAACCAGGTCTCTGTTACTGCACAGATGTCGATGTTCTCCAGTTTGAGGAGTGACTCGAACAAGTGTATTGTGAGGTTTAGACTTCTAGCAGTGAGTAGCATAACCCTTAGGATGTGTTTACTAGCAGATGTTATGGTGGTAAATTTGTCTTCAGGGCATTGCCTAAAAAAGGCACTATAGGGGTGGCAAGGGCCTTGGCCAGTATCCGGAATTCCAGGGGTGACAGATGCAGGCCATCTCTGGAAAATTATTGACTTCTGTCTATCATGTCATTCCAAGCAGATATTGGATTCCCTTAGAATGACACCAGAAACTTAGTCAATTGTTGAAGTCAATCATTTTCTGCTTGTACTGTGGTATCATTCTTGGTGACGGTAGAATGCTACTCAAGGCTAGGGTCATACCTGCCTTGGCTACAAGATCAGAGACCTCCTCCATGTCTCTTTTCATGTAGTCCAGGGAGGTACATATTAGGTCATTCACACCAACATGTACGATGATGGAGTCATATTTGTACTTGCTGTGGAGAGACCCAAGTGCATGCATTATGTGGAGAACCCTGGCACCCAACAGGCAGCTGACCGTGACTTTCTCCTTTTTCAGCCTAGTGAGTGGGACGTCAGTGTGCCTTACAATTGAGTTACTTATGACTAATGTGTTTGGTAAATTGTTCTGCCTTAGGGGCTTAGCTTGAGTGGCACACTGGTTGTGAGAGCTATGTGTCTTGTGGGTTATGCTTGGATGGGATGGTTGCTTGCATTTGTGCCTCAGAGGTCTCAGTTGTTTGGGGAGATTTTTTAAGAGGGCCTCCATGAAAGTGGTCATGTGTTTTGTGTTGCTATGTAATAGTGGTGGTGTGCCAACAGGGGGGCTATGTGTTGTCTGTGATGTGATGTGTGTGTTGACCTTCTCCTCCTGACTGGCTGACCCAATCTTGGATTGACAGAGCGAAGCCTCAAGTTTGGCTATGTACTTGCATCTCTCACAAGTGGATGTGTTTGGCGGTAGGAGGAGAAGGTTGTCTGTGTATATGAGGCAATTGCTGCATTGCCTCAGGATGCCCAGGTTCACCAGGTTAACAGGAGAAAGCTTCGGAAACTGACCTCTGGACATGCCTGGAAAAGTGATCAGCTTTTTAAGTAATGAGTTGTTTATGCTTAGATTAAGTACTGATGCTTTTTGTTTCCTTTATGGAAAATTAGTGCTAATGGCAGTAGGTGAACTTGCAATAAATGCTACAAGATGTTCTGAACAAGTGCTGGATTTAAGGTCTAATTTGAGTGTGCAGAGGTAAATGTTGACAAGGTGTAAGGGAAAATTTAAATATCAGACTTTAAGGCACTGGTAATGTTTTTACCTTAGCTAAGTGGCACTGCCCGTTGCGCAAATCTGTGCAAACACTTTTTTTTAAACAGAAAGATGAAAGGGATAGAAATAGCCCAAAATGGCCAATAAAAATACAATTTCTGAGCTGAAACCACTCCTTTAGTGACAGATAGGCTGCTCAGAGCGTACCACTCCCACTGATAAGCAGAGAAGCTTCCTTCTATCTCAGTAAGGTCTGGGCAACACAGAAACCTCAATACAGTCCTGAGATCACCAAATCTGAAATCCGGACTATTCTAGTTACAGAAAGGCAGGAAATGAGCAAGGAGATAGCATTTTTTTCAAAAATACAACGATTAGAACTGCAAAAACACTATTCTAAAGCAGAAAAATGGCTAGCGCACTTGAGTGTGTAGCCTACAACAGTAAATCAGTTGAATTTAACTTAAACTGAGTAAATAAACTGAGTAAATAAAGTGCAAACAATAAAACTTAACAGAATACAGTTGAAATAAGTAGCAAGACTTAGTAAACAGCTAGAATAAAGTGCAGTAATCAGAAAACAAGCAAAAGAAGCAAAACGGAGGTACTTAAACCACGGAAAGTCTCTCCTCTCTCTTTCTGCTGCTGTAGAACTCTGCAGGATGCCAGTCAGGATCTTGCTAGGAATCTAAACTTCTTCTGCAACATCAACAGATTGGTTTGCAGGGACAGAAATATCTTGCAGAGGATACCACTGTTGTGGAGCAGACTTCCCATTCACATTAAACTAAATTATTCCATGTTGATATTTAACTGCAACTTTGGTCTATAGATGGGAAACAGAACATTTACCCAGGACTTCCCCTGCACTTTTAGTCGACAGAGGCAGCTAGTAATAGTTTCATCCCATGCATTGGTCCCATCAAATTATCAGTGGTATTAAGCCAGTTATTCTCATTGGGGTAATGTATAATTATCGACCATGGGATGGGTAAGGCTAATCGCTAACCAAATGGCGTAGGTTAATTCAAGCACAAAAAGGGAAATTGCCAAGCTAAAATGGCCAACAAGTACAGCTATAATAGTGCTTACCTATGAACCTGTGAACTTACATTTTTTCCTATATTTCTCATTATATGTTGAAGTGGTTGCCACATCTGTCAGTTCTTCTCATTACACATTTCTTCCATTACAGGGGCATTTTAAGCTAAAATATCCATTTTTGTGTATGAATGTGGGAATGTTTGTGTGTGTGTGTGTGTGTGTGTGTGTGTGTGTGTGTGTGTGTGTGTGTGTGTGTGTGTGTGTGTTTTACCTCTACATGGGGTAGGGAACACTGAATACCAGGGATAACTCTATATCATTCCTTAAAGGCACTTATAAATTACTGCAGAAAAGTTTTGCACCACAAATACCTCATTGGGGGGGGGGGGCACTAGACTCCAGGGACAACTCTTTACATTATGCCTTAAAGGACAATGTCCTGAGACTCAATAACAATTGTGTAGGCTTGATGATGACATAAACATGTTAGCGAGATGAGCAGCAGTGTTCACTGAATATGCATGCTGCTCATCGCGCTTACAAATTCATAAGCACCTTTTCATGACCAACAGAAATGTTGGCAGTCATGAGACGCTTCAGGGAATCTCAAGCATGCAATATAAACAAAATAACTTGCCTGTAAGCAAACTTATTATGCGAGCACACGCAGACAGCTTATACAAAGTAAGAGCACGTTGATTGAAATAATTAAGATGCAGGGGAAGTTAAATGGGGGGACTGTGCACAGAATACAATGGGAATAGTGCAGGAATAAGGGGGGGGGTGAATGAAGAAATGTATTCAAATAATGCAGTCAAATGTGCTTATGTCACAAAGAAACATTTTAAACATAAATACTTCCATACTGATAAAATAATACTTAATGCTGTTGAAAATTCTTGATCCATGCACATATTTAAAAACACATGCTAATGAAGGATATCAGAGGGACACAAAGCAACAGTGTAACAAAGGAGAGTAAATGTGATATTAATGTTGATAATATGCTGAGTTGAGATAATATTTAGCAAGGACAGTGGATACAGTAGGGACTATTTGCATAGACTGCGGTTATTGAATATGACATGTATATACAGGGAATGTATCTGTGATAACTGACAGTAGTGCTGTAGTCTCCACTTTGTCATGTATGAACAAGAAGAAATGAGCCCCATAGCTGTTGTTTCATGCATATCAGGAAGGGGAATGTTTTGTCATTTGTTGTCATTTGACAACCATTGAAAGGGGATATATTACCTGGAAACATGTTTTACTCAAGCAAGTGTTTTATATTCATGTAGATCCTAAACAATATTATAAAAATGCTCAAAATACACGTGACAAATGACTACACAGATCTGATGACATTATGATGGTTTAAAGTCTCCATTCATAAATGGAACTTATCATCTACATGATTAAACTGGGCATGCTCACAAGAAATTACAATGCACACCGCCATCATGTATACAACACAAACACACAAGAGAGTGTCCAAACTCTGGCGCAGTCACACTTTATGATGATCTTACATCATGCTATACAGTAAGAAATGTTATGCAAGTCTCTGTGACCTATAAAGCTCTATGGTGTGAAGAAAATAATTACGGTAATACTTATATTTGGATGAAGACCTGCAGTATAGAGCATTATAATTTGGAAATTAAGTAATGCCTGTGGACAATTAATGACATATTCAACATTTGCATCTTGCCAGACTCAAACACATGCCAGGACAGATATCAGAAAGCTGTGTATCAATCTGACACCATAGAAATAGGCATACTGTATGTGTAAAGATGGACACTCTTGAGTGGCTTACAGTACTCCCCTGTTGTAATGGGTATGGATCCCATACCTTGGAGGCTGATACCTTACAACTGTTGCCCGACTGTGACATAACTACTTCCTTTACCTAAGCCACTCCTGTCTGACACAGTTATCTGCCAGACACTTGTCACCAGATTCAAACACTACAGCTGTGTATTGAATGCATCTGCCACATGACATAGCAAGGGATCTTGTCTCAAGTAACTGAAATTAATCTGTGAAGTAAAAAGGACATTTCATGATAATTTGTGCAATAGTATTTTGTCAAAATGATGACAGGGAGGTAATTATGTTAATGTTCTCACAACTGTAAGCAGTGTAATATCAATGTTTCTTCACCAAGGAAGCTGTTTCTGTTGTCTTGTAGACACACTGTTCCAGAACTGAACCACACCATGTAGATATGCTATACAAGTCATTGGTTAGTGCATGTGCAGGAGTCTCATACCATAACATTCACAGCAGAACTGTTTCACTGCCAGGAATTTACAAAATTAGTTTATATTCCTTTCTCCAAAGTAAAAGTTGCTAATAGCATTGTGCACTGTTGTTTGTGTAACATCAGTACATTCATAGTAATGTTGCCCTTTGCTGGAAGCAAGCTATGTAAGTCCACTGACTAATGACATATGAGTGAATTAAATGCACCACAGTGGAAGTCAACACAGTTTAGGTTCATGGGTGTTATGAGGTGAATACTGAGGAGCTGTGAGACTCCTCCAACGTAGAGTCATTACATTATATGACTGTGTTGAAAGCAATTTGTATGAGATAAAAAGGGATGGGGAGGCTTCGCCTACTGTAATTGTACACATTATAACAGTTGTGGATGTCTTTCATGCATAACAGCATAGGGACACTAAATTTATTTATTATTATTTATTTGACATTTGTTTACTGGGGTGGTCTGACTGGGTCTACAGAAACCATTTTCAGCAAAGGCCCTGTGAGAAAAGCTCCACATACAGTACAATACAAATGCAGTATAATCCAATACAATACAAATTACATTAGAAATACTATACAAAACTAAGCTGAAAGAACAAACTATGTTACAAAATGCTGCAATATATTACTACATATCTAGACAATTCTATAGAGTTAAAACATTATAGACAATAATAGTCACTCTCACCATACATGATGTAAATAGTGTCCAAACAATAGTACATAGGCAGTGCAATGTGTGACACTGACTATTATAGCACATGCAAAATAGAATGTTAGTTTCAGTTAGGAAAATTGCAGCCAGAAAGTTAGTGATGCAGAAAGATAGTGAGAGAGTTATGAAGAATAGAAGCAATACAGCCTGAGCAGTAGCTTTAGAATATGGTATAGAAACAGAGAAGGAGTTAGAAGAGACTTAGGATCTTGCAGTCTGTGAGGGATTGAAATGTGACAAGAGAGGAGGATGAGGCTAGTGTGGAAGAAGAGGAAGACCTGAGCATTAGGCAGGCTTTATGCAGGAGCAGAGACATCTCTTTTTTTAGATAATTTTTTAAGAGGCTTTGACATGGGTTAGGCCAGGCATAGACCTGGTAGCTAGAGGTAGTGAATTCCAAAATATAGAGACAGAGTATGAATACAGAGAGTGGGTTTTGAGATAGCCAAGAGATTTTTGTCTTCTAATCATAGGGATCGATTTGGTGTGTAAGGTGTGACTACACTGGTAGTGCAAGGCAGGCAGTAGGCTTGAAAATAAGGTTGCACAAGGTGAATAGCTGAATAAAGGCACATTGGTTGGGGAGTTCAAGTCAGTTTAATTCTAGGAGTGGTTTACAGTGGTGTTTGTGATATTTAGAGTTTGTGGCAAACTTTGCAACTTTGTTGTAGCACTGTTCCATCTTGCTTAGGGTAGCAGTTTGTAAGTTAGTTAGGATAGGGGTACCATAAAGAATGGAGGGAAGTAAAAATGTTTTTGCAAGGGTAGTTTTGGTTGCTGCAGGAAAGAAGTCTTTGTTTCTATATAAGAGTCCTAGTATTTGATGAGTTTTCTTTATATTTTGCTGTATATGGGCTCAAATGAAAGTTTATTGTCAATGATAACGCCTATAAGTTTGGTTTCCTGCACTATTTCTATGACAGTGTTGTCGGATGCAAGGATGTTGAAATGTTCAGTGACAGGGGAGGTGTTTCTTGGATGAAAGAGTACTAGTTTTGTCTTCTTTGGATTAAAAAAGAGTTGGGCATTTCTTAGCCAGGATTTGACTGCAGTAAAGTACTGTTGAGTTTTTGAAAGTAGTTCTGGTAGTGATTGAGCAGTACAGATTATGGTGGAATCATCAACGTACTGAATGAGGGTCCCAGGGTGAGAGGCAGTGTGAAGGTTGTTTGTGAAAGAGTAGGGGTCCTATGATGGAGCCTTGAGGGACTCCAGTAGGGTTGTGGAGGGAGGGTGAGAGTTCATTGGACCATTTCACTGCTTGTTTACGATTCTTGAGGTAGCTCTGAAACCATTTTACTGTGTTATGTGAGAAGCCTAAGTTAGACAGTGAGTTCAAAAGTAAGGGGTGAGACACTGTGTCAAAGGCCTTGAAGAGATCAAAGAATACTGAGGCTGTATAGTATCCTGCATCTCTGGCCTTGTTCACAGTATCTGTAAAAGATAACAGGGCTGTAGCTGTGCTTTGGCTAGGTCGGAAGCCATGTTGGTTTTGGTTAAAAGGTTGTTTTGCAATAGATATTGCATTACCTGCTGATGGATACCTCTATCGAGAATTTTGGATAGAGGAAGGAAATTGGATGGATTAAAAGAGTTGTCTCCTTTGTGGATGGGGGCGATGTGAGATTGTTTCCATATGGTAGTTACTACTGATTCAAAGACCGATTTATAAGAATACCGAATGGTTAGGCGACTGTGTTAGCAGACAGTTAGAGGTAGTGTGTTGGAAGACTGTCAGATGAGGTAGAGCAGGGTTTTAGTTTTTGTAGCAGTTTCTCAATGGTGTCAGTGGGTATGGGCTGAAATCAGAAAGGGGTTTGCATGACATTTTGCTGAGTAGGGGGGCTAATAATGACAGGGTTAGAAGTAGTTGATGGTCTGGGATTGGTGTCTGAATAGGTTGAAGGGTGGGGGGTTTCCCAGCATTAGGGGTATTAGTTAGTAGGTCCGAAATTGATTTTATGAAGTTCCTGTTAATGGTTTTGCCTATTTGTGATGAAGGGGTATCAGGTGATAGGGTGTGCTCTCCATTTCTTCCAGGGTTAAGTAGAGAAGATATGGAGTGACAACATTTACTAGGGTTGATTTTATGCTGGAGTTGAAGCTGGGAATAATATGACTTCTTATCTCTTTTGATTAATTTTGTCACTTTGTTACATAGTGTTTTGAAATTAACATGATTTTGTTGATTTTTGTTTTGTTTCCAGTTGTTTACATTCCTTAGAGAGCCATGGTGCCAAATTCTTTTTAATTCTTTTCATACAAATGGGAGCTAGGGTATTAAGTATGTGAAGGAAGGTGCTATTAAAGTATAGTACAGCATCAAGGGGTAGTTTTTTTAAGGGGTGTCCAGTCTATTTCATGTAGGAGATTGTTGAATTTATGCTGACAAAAAATTAGTTCTGAGTTCGTAACTGATTTTATAGTGTGTACTCTTAGGTGTTGGCAGTTTGTTCTAAGGGAATAAACTGGTAGATGATCACTAAGGCAGCTAGACAGTATACCAGAAGAGATGTAATTGGCAGGATGGGATACTAGGATCTAGTCTAGGATGGATTGACAGGTAAGAGCTTTGCTGTATCATGTTGGAGTACTGATAAGCTGAGAAAAAACATGCAGAATTATGCTATTTGTGGGGGTGTTAGAAGCTATGGTTTGCCAATCTATAGTTACGTCTTCTAAGATTATTGTTTTGAGGTTTATTGTTTGAAAAGTCCAGGATAAAATATTTTCCAAAACTAGTATATTGTTAACTGGTGGGATATATATATATATTACGATTATGCAAATTTTTTTGATAAGTTCAGGTTCAAAAAAGAGATTAGTACCTCAGCACTGGAAAGGATAGGTATATTACTGGTGTAGGGTGTGATGTTGAGCATAGAGGGGTATAGGAGTGATATCTCTCCCCCTTTTTTTACATCTATCTCTTCTGGTTATTGCAAACTTTGGAGGTATTATTTCTGAGTCTTTTACACTGGAGTGTAGCCATGTTTCGGTAAGGGCTAGTATGTCAGGTTTATTTTGATCAATGTAGGCATGCAATGGGGCTATTTTATTATGTATACTTCTAAGGTTCAGTGTAAGTATGTTTAAATCTTTGGGGTTACTCTTGTGGTTAAGATTAGAGGGGGGCCAGGGTTAAGATATATACTTCCACATTTGAGTACATAAGAAATGAGGAATGAGTACCATGGGAAGTTTTTTTTTATTCCTAGGTGATGGTACTAGTGTCAAGTGTGGTTTCATAGAAGGTGAGAAGGCTAATTTGTAGCTTAATAATATGGGAGGGTATAGCTGGGAGGAGATATGTGAGATGCTGTGTTGCTTATTGGGGAGAGGGTTGGAGGAGGTTGTTGATGTGTATTGGTGTGTGGAAGTATGCAAGAATATAGCTGTAGTGAGGTTGAGAATTAAGAGTAAAGAGGTTAGAAGGAGCATGTCAACTATGATAGTGGGTTTAAAAATAGTAAAAGTGGTATTTGTGTGTTTGAATGTAATATCAGGTGTAAATAGAGATTATGTTATCATGTGATATGTGTGCAGCTGAAGGTAAGGTTGGAAATGTTTTGACTTCAAAGTCGGCTTTGACAATGTGGCTAGGTGTTTTGCCTTGCAGTTTTTGATAAGGAGGGGTGAGGGAGATGTGATTGGTCAGTAGTAAAATTATGGTGCAATGTTAGTTTGTCTGTATAGTAGAAGAGAAGGTGGTAAGCCTGTAGCTAATGTAGGATAGTTTGAGCTGGTGATTGTGTTGTGATGGTAAAATAGAGAAAGATGCAAAGAGTTATAGTAGAGGGGATGAGAATTCAAGGTGATGGATGTAAGGGAGAGCAGATAAGTTTGGCTAAATAAAAGAAAGTAAGGTGTGAATGAAATGTGAGTGTGGACAAGGTAGAGTTGCATTTAATTGGATCATAGGAATGAGGAGGAGTGGTTTGCTTAGGATAAGAGTAGAGGTGCTGTGGGTAGGTGGGATATGGGAAAAGGGCAGGGGAGCAGAGTGAACAAATCAAATGGAGTGGGAAGAACCCCCCAGAAACAATCAGTGAGGTAGAATGCTCATGGATACAAAGACAAGGTGTCTGAACTCTAAACACATGACACAAGTCACAGCATCTAATTTTATAGTTGTGGGCTTTTCAATGTCTTTCCAAGCATATATTATACTGATAAGAGTAAAATATGGTGAAGGGTTAATGTAGCTTCACCTTCAGCAGTAAAAGACCTGTGAGTGAGGGTGAGTAAGTGGGGGTGGGGATATCCTTCCAGCAGATTCAACACTACAAAACAAAATGCACTAATGCATGACTTAACAAATTAAGTTATTAGTTCAAAGTCTTGTAAATTGCCTTACATAGATTTAACTCAGTGTATTTGTTCCTTGTGAACCTTTGCAACTGCAGGTGAAATTCAGCTGTGCAAGTTCTTTAAGTAGTGGGATATGATAACTTCTGCAGCAGCAGTAGTCTGACTTACATGTGCTTGTTTCACTGGGCTAGAGAGAGACAGAGAGAAAGTTAAGGATTTCTTGATGGTTGAACTAGTTAGGTAGACTACTATTTGTCTATACTTATCCACTTTAAGTAATGTTTGGCAAATAAGAGTAGTGCACTATATTTCACAGTTGTGCATCTCAGCTTTCTAGCCTTTAAAAACATGACAATAAGCTTACAGGAGATATTTGTAGGTATGCAACTTTGGGATTAGTAAAAACAAAAATGGTGACTTCCACAGTATAGAAGGACAGAAAGAAAACTAAACTAACAAGAGATATGTGTTTTCATGCATGTGTGGGGTTACTGCAATGTAGGTTTACAGATGTTAGAGGGACAGGTAGTAAGCCTATCTAAATACTTACAAGTCACTCAGTGTGGGTGACTTGTGATGTCAAAAGCTACATGATAATGTGAAGAATGAATGGCCCACAGTGCAAGTGTTGCTACAATTGTGAGATATTTGGGTACTTGAGGCTGTGGCATCATGTTATTGCTGCAAGGTTTATGTGTGCCTGTAATTGTTTTTAAAATAATGTTGCTATATGTCAGTTCCTGACACAATATTGCCTACTGCTACGTAGAGCCACAAATGATGTGTAATGTAGTTGTCCCTGTGATAGGAGAATAGAAATCATGCACAATGTGTTGATAATCACAGATTCAAACTCATGCCTTACTAAGGCAACAGCATAAAAGAACATCGTCTTATTTCATCATTCCACAGGGTAAGCCTTACTAGTTCTCCTGTGAAATTCAAACTTCATCCAATGGCATCATTGTTATCCAATAAAGCATTTCTATCTGAAAAATGAGCAGATATTTTTTTAGTAGGAATCTCCAGGCTATACATGTACTTAACACATAGCTGAATGATAACATAGGTTTATAGGTAAGTACTAAATTAACTGTCCTTGTGGGCCATTTTAAGCCTAGCCAATTTCCCTTTCGATGGTGAGAATCAAACCCTCAACTTTGTGACTGTGATGTATACACCTTAACCATTATACCGAGCCTCCTTACACCCCAAGTTTCCCCAGACCATGTATTCTAATGCCACAGGTGCACAACACTGGGGGAAAGATCAGCTCTACAGGTCAATTCTACAAGCATTGATTTTTTTTTCTTATTGTACTACATACCTATATAAGAACGTTAACAATTTGTTTACATTTTATTGACTAGACTGGAGCTTTTCTTCCCGGGCCTCTGCTGAAAATGGGATCCTGGTCCAGTCAGACACTCCTGGTAAACAAATATAAAATAAAAATTAAATAAATAATTCACAAAGGTCTTCAGCATTTATTGCTTTTGCTCTTGCATAAGCAATCAAGTGATTTCCAAGGAACTGCTGTACAAGAAAATGCAAGACTTATTTAGATTGTTATCTACATGCACATTAACAGTCATACTGACACAGGTGAGTCTAATGAGTAATGGCCAAGTATGAACTGACTACCTACGATCATGAGGTACAGCACACTACCTTAATCACTCATGCCACATGAGACGTTGGGTTACAATTGTGACACTACACATCTGAATAGATGACATCACCATTATTTAACGTTAATGTTTTTCTAAAAAGGAAAAAGGTGATTGAACAGCACAGAAACAATACACTGCAACACCTGCTATATGCATTAGAAGCCTTCTCTACAAAGCATAACAAACACACAGTCACAGTAGTCAGCCATTGCTGGATTCAGACCTCCTACCTATCTAGTCACATAGTCTAAAGAGCACAGTATCAACTGATTAGGGATAATTTATACTTCAACTATGATGTTGTTAATGTTTGAAAGCATTATGTAACCATTGTATTTCTAAAATTGTATACTGCTTGGAGATAATATAAATGTATAGGGTAGCCCTCTGACAGTGAAAAGTTGTTTCCTAAGTGGAAGTTTACATAAGGGGTGTTATCACAAAATGAATTATAAATGACAGTACACAGTCACAGTACTTAATCAATCAAATAATATTGGATTTGACCCCCCCTACCTATGTAGTGGCACAATCTAGAGAAGACAGTATTAGCTACAAGTGCCACAGGAGAAGTCTGATATTTATAGTGAGACACTACACTTGTGAAAGGGTGACTTCATCAGTGTATTGCAGAGAAGATCTTTGTGGTAAAAGTGGATGGGAAGTCCTTTACCAGATTAAATTCTTCCTCCATTGCAAGTACATACAGCACATCTGTTCAAAAAGCTATACGCACCTGACATTGAAGCCACTCACACAAGTTCACCACTGTAAGATTTGAACCTCCTACCTATCTAGTTACACAATCTATATGACACAGTATTTGCTGCAAATGCTACATGAGAAGTTTGACTTTTACTAGAGACACTGAACTTATGAAAGGATGACCTCAGGGTTTTCATAGAGAAGATGTTTGTGGTAAACGTGGGAAAGTGGGATAAAGTATAGAGGGAGCTGTGTCCAAATCTAAAACTTTCTCCTGACTGGAAGTGGACAAAACACATCTGTTGTTAACATTTTACTTATCTGACACTAGAACTACACGCGCACACATACACACGCACGCACGCACACTCACACACACACACACACACACACACACACACACACACACACACACACACACACACACACACACACTTTCACAATTGTCATATTCGAACCACCTCCCTAACTTATTACAACATCTGCAGTACACTGTATGAATCACAAGCACCACAAGAGAAGCCTGACTCTTAAGGGGAGAAAATGCACATTTGATAGGATGACCTCATCAATGTGTTGCAGAGATGTTTGTGATAAAAGTGGGTAAAAGTACAGAGGGAGCTGCTTCCAAAGTTAAAGTGTTTGCTTCAGTGGAAGTTGACACAACCCATCTATTGTTGATGCTTTACTTAGCTGATATTATTACCACACATGCAAAAGATCACCACTGTCATATTCAAACCACCTCCCTAACTAGTTATGCAATTTAGAGAACACAGTATGAATTGCAAGTACCACTGGAGAAGTTTGACTTTAAATGATGGGAAAATGTACATTTGTAAGTATTCAGACTTCACTATTTGGAACATCAACTAATATGTTTTGGGACAGATGCATGTGTCTGGATGGGTCAGCACTGTGCTTGTCCCATGTAATTACATACTTTTTTGATAACATCTACATGCTGTCATTCATGTACATTGTGAGTGACATGTACCTGTTTTACAATGGGGGTATCCATGACAATCAAAACTGTGAAACTGTGGATTGTCAAGCAACATTCATGACAGTTCATATTAGTTTGATTGCATGCAAATAGTAACTATTTATTGTGTCAGTTTCAGTGCTATCGGCTTATATTTGCACAATGCGCATTGACACTGCAAATGCTTTCTAAATATGACAGGGCAGTTATGAATAACAGTGATGCATTATGTGTGAAAAGGTTACACAATACTGTAACAGAGTTGCAAGTGTAACCACTGGATTGCAGACATGCACTGATAGACTGAATGAATCAACATCACTCTGAAATCCAGATACTGTGGTTTCAAAATTCCATTAACACATGCAGAATTTGTACAACCTACTCACATTTTTTTTGTTTAATTTACTTTGTAACTCTCTACCTGAAGTGCACCACTAGCAAGCTCATTTGCATGGCAGATGGCAATTTATTAGTGGCATGTAATCATATCTTGAAATGTTGAATTTAGAATGGGAATTAGCAGTACTCTATGGTGCTCAGTGATGGCTTTCTGGCAGACGTAGTATACGCATAAAACCATGTCTCAGCCTGATAGAATACAGAACAAATACATCTTATGGTCATGTTTCAGGTGTCATGATTTAAACATTTGTTATGACATTTGTAGTTCTTCAATATTTATATGTATGATACAGGTGTATTATGAAATGTGATGGACCAAGCATGTTATTGCTGGTGGAAACGTGGCTTATGTAAACAATTTTGAATCAAGGATGTATATCTGATGACACAGAAGAGATGGGAAGAGTTGGACAGTTGGTGGTAGGAATACATATATAGACATATTGAGAAATTAGTTTGTGGTTCATTTCTGAACATATTTGTGTAGTGTTAGTCTTCTGTTTGTCCTCATAATTATTCTTGTAAGATCTGTACAAGACAGAGTCCCCAGTGAGGAGAAAGCACAGTACTACAGCAGCTGAATAACAAAATGTGTAGCCACCACTTATACCCAAAGGAGTCATACAAAACATTCAAAAACATTTTGTCATCCATCTGGATTCAAATCTTGACAGTATTCAAAAAAAAAAAAAAAAAAACAAAAAGAACTACAGAATTTAACTACTCCACACAGGGACTCCTACTGTTCAAAGTTCAAATATGACCACAGATTGAAGCTAAGGAGAAAGCATGTATTAGTCTTCATTGCACACGTGACAATTGTAAAATACCATAACATGTACATTACATCCACTAGTCTAATTGTTATGAAACAGTAAAAAGCAATGATACAAAATCGGAGCAGATAGAGACATGCAGAAAGGGATATGGACATGCAAATAATGTTATATTTTTGTGCGGCATTTTTTAAACATCCTTGGGGTGTGTTAGTGTTATGTTTTCTTGAAAAGTTTGTAAGAAATGTATGATCAAGTGTTTCCAACTGGAAAGCCGGGGTTTAAAAGTAGAAAAATGACTGAGACATAAGCAGGATAATAATGGATTGCTAAGATATGTAGACAGCACTTGCACACATAATAGTAATATAAATAAAACATTAAATATGATTTTCACATATTTTTGAATTTAAGCCGTTGACACTATGTCAAAAGCATTTTATAGAAAAATGAATTATGTCAACACACCGCTCAGGAAATATTATTTAACATTCTTAATTTTACTGCTTTGAACAGACAGTCACAAAACAATGAAACAAGGGAGAATGTAGGCATCAGGATTCATTACAGGAATGACAATTTTAACATAAAATAAGGTGTACATTACAGCCAGCAGCACAACGAATTATCCAATGCATAAAGGAGATGTGTTGTCTTAAGGTGTTATGGGTCATGATTTACACATATGTTATGAAGTCAGGAATTTTTGGGCAGCATGTTTCCTAATGATATTTGCAACTGGAACATCCTATATGGTATATATCCAACTCTTCAGCCTGATCAAAAAAAGATTACCTAACTGTACATAGTGCTGTGAGGATAAGCACAGTTACATGGAGGGCACCAGAGTAATGCAATGGAAGGCAAAAACTCATTGTTCTTTTCCATAATCTGTATCTCCATTCCTCCTAAATTCTAAGTGCCAGGCATTGTGCAAATGCTGAGGAGACAGACTGATGACACAGAATGGTGAAGAGACAAAACCAGGGGGGAGAGGGAGGCAAGGAGAAAGTATATCATGACAGAAGCAGGAAAATGGTGGCTCAAAAATATGTAGGCAAGAGCTACACATAAAATAGTGTAATAAAAACTAACAGTTTCACATATGTCTGGATTAGAACCCTTGAAAATATGCAAAAATCAGTGTATAGATCTGAGTATTATCTCAGCACACTACAAAGGAAATCCTAATTCACAAAATTTAAATCACACAATTGAAGGAACAGTGACAACTTATTGAAGCAGAAGAGATAAAGAGAGAGAAAGAGATGGAGAGAGACAGCAAGAGATTTGTTTATGGTGCATTTATAACTATCTTTATGTTGTGCTATTCTCAGGTGTTTCCCCATTATTAATCTGTCATGCTCTGTACAGTGAAATGTCTGCTATAGGAAGCAACAAGGGTTAGAAGAGAAGAACCAAGATTACGGCATAAGCAGGATACGGAGGGTTTAGTAGGTCCCCTCTTGGGGATGGCATGTTTTTCCTAATGCTTTCCTGCTGCACTATTCAAATGCTGTGTTAATCACATTTTGTAAATGGACATAAATACAGATATTTGCAGTTAAACATTTGACAGGAATATAAAATGTCATGAAATAATAATTTGACATTCTGCTGTAATCAAACTCTTGACACTATGCAAAAATATCAGTATATAGACAGAGAATTATTGCAGCACACCACAGTGGAACTTTTGGTTGTTTACATCCAGCAGCCTAAGAACCGTTAGAATAACTGTTTCAAAGAGGTGCCTTTATTCTACTTTTACTCTGCATTTCAATGGTGCAGCAGATTTAAGCACATTTGCATGAAAGTAACTGAACTACTGCAGGCAATGGCAAAAACCCACCTTTTTTTGCCATGGAATGTGAAACACCATTCACTATCACTCAGCAATAGTGTGCAAGGCCAGCCTTCATGCATATGTTAAGGAGAAGAAGTGAAGGCTTTTTGATGGGCCTGTCTGGCCATGTGTGCTATGTGTGATTCTATTTTTTGACCAGATTAAGTGTGTGAAATAGGGGTTGATAAGACAGAGAAGAAAATGGGGGGGGGGCAGGCAGAGGATAACACAAAGGAGAAAGAATACAGGAATTTGGAGGATGGTGTTGGGACACTTGTTCACAACATAAGTGTAGAATTGCACACATAATTCCATGACTTTGGAGAGTCGCAACACCAGGGCTGGGGCAACAATAACAGAATAATATTGTATAGCCAATTGAATCAACTCAAGTATGTCAAGATTATGCATAGGCAGAGACCTGGACATATTTTTTGTGGGACAAGTGTCCATTTTTGTGAGAGAAAAATGTTTAGGAATATGCTTGGGAATGAGAGGGTCAGTCAGGTATGGTAGGTTAGGGAGCAGGTGCAGACATACAGGACATACAAGACAGATAGGGATGGTGATGGACACAGAAGGATGTGGACATCACAGTTAAGGCTAGGTAGGGGAAATTGGAGGCACATCCATATCTAGTGTGATAACAGTGTGAATCTAGTCCTCACCCTTAGAACCATCATCACTGTCTCCTGTGTCAGTTGTCTGGATCAATGCTGGATATGGCATTGTTTTAGCAATACAACACAGGACCTTTTCAATTCTGCCAATTTATGCACTAAGGCCCCTCAATTATTATGTCCTCTCAGCTCCTCATGGGGTGACAAAATCACCGCCTCTACTGCTACTGCTCCTGGAGGTTACCACTGCAGCTGAGGCAGAGCTACCTGACACAGGTAGAGCAGTTACAGAAGGAGGTGTAGAGACAACACTGAAAGGTTGTGACCCTGAAGTGCTGGGGGTTTGTGCTGTCTGTGTTGTTGCCATGGCAGCCACCTGTGGAGGTATGGAGGGACAATGCCCACTGGCTGGTTTAGCTTTCTGTGCTAATGATAATTGTTTTCAGCAGCAAAGAATTAGGAAATAAAGAAATAATAACAATATAAGAATAGCATTGTGGGAGACAAAAAACAGAATTAGATCAATGGCATATCATTTATTTTAATACATAAATTATTATAAGAAATAAATTGACATCTTTGCCACATCCAGACAGGAGGCATTAATGTACCATAACAATCAATCAGTCACAATGATATGATATTACAAACAGAATCATATATTTGACTATGCCATTACCTGCTTAATGCCTGGACTTGTCACTGTAAAAAGCTCAGTCTAAACCATTCTCCTTAATTAACACCGCTCACTCCTATCCTACCTGTCCCCTGTTACTACTTCTCAAAACCACTCTGCTTCAGCCTCCCTTACATACCTTGCACTGTTTATAACAACTTCCTCAACTTCTACAACTAACCAGTATAATGCTGATTTTGTCCACCCTGCCTTTGAGAAATGTATATACCAACATGTTTACCTAACCTTATTTTGCATTTGACCTCAAATGTTTATACTTTTTAGACTGTGTGCATTTAATTCTAATGTTTTTATATTCTCTAATTGTGTGCATTTATTTCTGTTGGATACACTTGTATAACCTTCTTGAATACCACACTTTATTCACTCTGTACTGTTATCACTAATGTTATGCACGTTACATTGTTTGTTCTTCTGTGGAGCTTTTCTCCCAGGTCTTCATAGGTTCATAGGTTCATAGGTAGGTACAAGGCTATTGGCCCTAGGGCATATATAAGCCTAGCCAAATGGTACCCTGGCTTTTGCCACCCAAGAAAATTATTTTCCTGTGCCATTGTCGAGCAGAGCCACAGAAGTGATCCCCGGGGTGAATTTGCTATCTCCCATCCAATCATCAAGATTTTTCTTAAAGTGTGCTAATGAGGAGCTTTGTTTGATATACATAGGTAGTTTGTTCCAGAGTATGGGAAGTCTCTGGGACAGGAATCTATCCCTCCAGCATGTTCTCTTTATTGTGGTGACAAGGTTTAGGCCCATAGAGCATGTAGCTCAGAGGGATTGAGATTTCTTTAAGTGGAGCATGTCCAAAAGCTCTAGGTTTGACATAGCTTTGTGTGTTAGGCAGAGATCACCTCTTAGTAGGCGATATGCGATGGAGTAAAGCTGCAGTTTTTTGAGATGGTCTGCGTAGGGCATCTGTTTGAGGCCAGTAATCCTCTTTGTGAGGTATTTCTGCGGCCTTTCCAGTTGTTGTAGATGTCTTGTGAGGTACATACCAAAAGGGACGTTGTACTCTATAATGGGTCTAATGAGTAATGAGTAGAGGGGAATAATGACCTTTTTTTTCTGGATGAGAAACCTTTTGTGATGAGGTGTGCCATGTAGAAGGATTTCCTGACCACTGTGACGATGTGATTATCAAAGGAGAGACTACTGTCCACCTGTGTCCCAAGGTCTCTTATCACACTTTTGGTGTTAAGTAGACTACTGCCTATGTGGTAATTCATGGGTACAGAGTTTTTTCTAAAACGGATGACAATGCACTTTTTGGCATTGAGCTTGAGGCCATGGCTTTGACACCAGGCATCTGTCTCAGTGAGGCCCTTTTGTAGGATGTCCACATCATTAGGAGTTTTGATTATGGCTCTTAGTTTGCAGTCATCTGCAAACTTCGTTAGCCAAAGACCTTCTGTGTTAGCGTGTACTTCAGAGAAGTAGATACAAAACAGGAGAGGACCCAGGACTGAACCCTGTAGTACTCCACTTGTCACTGGTCTGTAGTCGGATTTGGAGTCTGCTACTTTCACAGTGTGGGTTCTGTCAGTGAGACAGTTGGCAACCCATCTTGTGACATAGGGATTTATACCTAGTTTAGTGAGTTTATCTATAATTCCAGAGTGGGGGATGGTGTCGAAAGCCTTGGTGAGATCTGGATAGGCTGTGTGAACCACCTTACCCTTATCTACAGCTTTGGTGACCGCTTAAAGGGCTCTAGCTCAGTTGGATTTTCCATGTCAACAAAAATCAACTAAATAAATAAATTAATGTATCAGATGTATGGTTTCAAAGTTAATATCTACACTTGCAAATGTTGGATTGTTAAGGTCATGCAATATTACAGTTAATATCTTAAGATGTACTCACTGCCTAATGCAATCACCAAGTGCTATTGGAGCAGGCATGTATTCTTGATATAAAAGTTAGCGTATGTCTACACAAGATGATATACAGTGATAGACTGAAAATACTTCTCTGCCTTGTACTTGCTGATACTTACCCCATCCCTCTCTGAGGTTAGTTAGTCTCTCCTAATACATATCACAGTTTTCTGCAATCTCTTCTGCAGTTTTACAGAAAAGAAGAGAAGAGAAGAGAAACAAAAATAGATGAAAGCATAATCAGTAACTGTGGTGGTTGGCTAATTAATGCCATATCATAGACAGGTGATAGGTCAGCATACTTAAACAACTGAGGGGTGTTTTCAGTCTTAAACTCATCCTTCCATTGGCTCAGAACATACCACGTGTGCCTCTCCATGTCACTGTATTAGGGATGACATTGGTTCCCTGTGTGTGGGATGCCAGTTGCACTGAAGACAGCCTTGACCAAGCTATATTAACCCTCAGCCTTATACTGAGACCCTTTATAATTCCTCTAGTCATATCACTTCAAAGGAAAGCAGTGTCACAAAAATTAGGAACTCCTCAACACCCCACCTTTGTGCTCTAAATGGAACACCATCCCTACTTTTACCAGCCATGTCTGCAAACGTCAGTCTAGAAATATATGTCTGAACTGGCACCCATTTCAAATTTCATATGTAACAGTTTGTGCACAAAGATGCACAGCCTTGACAGCTGCATTTGTGCAACTGAAAACACAGCAATGGCTTAGTAGATACATTGGCACCGATTTAATCAAAAAACACAGACGGTGGGAAGTACGACAGTGAGATTTGGCCATGTGTGATGCTCAAGCTATTGACATGTGTTCCAGTGTTAATGAAATGCTTTGTGGTGTTTGTATAATCATGGTTGGCTGGAGAATAAATGGTGTGACTTGTGACATATTGGGCTGTTAAAAAAAAAAAGTGCACCCGGAGGAGACCAACAGACCCAAACAAAAGCAAGGCATGTTGGACCAATGTAGTAAATCCAAACACCAGAATTAATTAAAAGGCATGTGTATTTTTTAAAACTGAAGATGAGAATTTATTAGAATGTGTGTGTTAAACTAAAAAGTTAAGCTTTCATCCCAAATGTCTGCAAAGGACTTCCTCAGAACAAAATGTATAATAAGCGCCATCACATTTAATATAAAAGCATAAAACACGTGATCATAAATTGCTAATGGCTAAACAGTATTTAAAAACAATTAAGGAGTGTCAATTTAAAGAAACCTTTACAAAAACTAAACACGTAAGCACTAAAATGTATTGAAAATGATATAACAATAATAACTCATCACTATTGACTATTGACATGTGTTCCAGTGTTAATGAAATGCTTTGTGGTGTTTGTATAATCATGGTTGGCTGGAGAATAAATGGTGTGACTTGTGACATATTGGGCTGTTAAAAAAAAGTGCACCCGGAGGAGACCAACAGACCCAAACAAAAGCAAGGCATGTTGGACCAATGTAGTAAATCCAAACACCAGAATTAATTAAAAGGCATGTGTATTTTTTAAAACTGAAGATGAGAATTTATTAGAATGTGTGTGTTAAACTAAAAAGTTAAGCTTTCATCCCAAATGTCTGCAAAGGACTTCCTCAGAACAAAATGTATAATAAGCGCCATCACATTTAATATAAAAGCATAAAACACGTGATCATAAATTGCTAATGGCTAAACAGTATTTAAAAACAATTAAGGAGTGTCAATTTAAAGAAACCTTTACAAAAACTAAACACATAAGCACTAAAATGTATTGAAAATGATATAACAATAATAACTCATCACTAAATTTGATTGAAACTATCACTAAATTTGATTGAAACTAAGCATTTCATAACACAGTAGGAGACAACAATTAAGTGTTAACAACAGTGAAGTAAAAAAAAATGATCATACAAAAAATAAAGATTTTTAAAGTGTAATATTAATAAATTTAAAAAAGGAATCCTAAATCCTAATTCACAACTTAGCTGCCTTCTGTCTAAGCAGTTTAAATATCAAAATATAATAACAAAATGATAAAATGATGAAATGGCAAAATAGGGAATTAGAATAACATTTACAAATGGAAATATTGCAGACTTAAAAAGCTCATTATGAGGCAACAAACAAGTGAAAAGCCAGCATTTGAATTCTACCTGTTTAAACTTCATGCATGAATGCCATTTAGGGGGAAAATGGCACTATTGAATGTTAACCACACAATTACCACTGTCCATGTAGCATTTACATGTTACGAACAGCAGT
>NC_056751.1:327513860-327683860 GCF_019279795.1 Protopterus annectens | reverse complement strand
GAGTAATTTGTTCATAGCATGTAATATGTTCATAGGTTAGTTTTAGGCTAACTGCCCTTGCGAGCCATTGTAAGCCTAGCCAGTTATCCCTTGTTAGACTCAAACCCTGCACCTTGTGTTTGTAAGGCAAACACCTTAACCATTAGGTCAACCTCCCAACCTGTAATCAGTTATAATGTGAAAGACAGATTTGCTTATACTTACCAGGTTATGAAAGAGTTCTGCATAAAGTCTTGCTATATTTGATGTGAGGAAATGCATTCTTCAGTTAAAGTAGATAACCTCACAATAGACTCATCCAACATCAGCAGAGTGTCTAAAGGAGCGCTATACATTAAAACAAGGTAGAAAAGGGGTGCTGTAACTACACTGGAATCACATTTCTGTAGTTATACAAATGTATATGCTTTTAGAGGTTAGGAAGGTCTTGGAGGCTGGCAACTTTTTATTTATTACTACTAGCACTGAACATTGCCATATTAATGCAGGCCTGATTTTCAGTGCCAAGATTGCTAGGTGCAGGAGACTGACTTGACTAAGAAAGACACTATGGAGTAGAGATTATCTTTGCCAGTACATGGAAGCTAAAGGAAAGAGGTGCAGTACATTCCTAGCAAAGCCTGTAGGACTGACAACAATCTCCCTTGAAGATGACACCCATTTGAACCCCTTGGAAAGATATCCTTTACTGAGCTAATTGTTGAATCCTCTAGAATGATACCAAGTACCGAGCTAATTGTTGAAGTCCTTTACTTTTGGCTTGCATTTTGGCATCATTCACAGTGATGGCAGGATACTGCTGAAAAAATAGTTGATTACCCTATATAGAGAGCTCAGCCTTGTCCTTTTTTATGTCATCCAAGCTAAAACATCAAACAGCATACACTCCAGCACATGCAATGACCAGATCATATTCTTATTTGGGGTAACAAGATCTAAGGGCCTTGATAGCATCAAAACATATAGTACCTGAGTAGCACCTGAGACACAGTTGACTATCACCCTGGTGAGTGGTGTGTCGGTATGTCTAACTATGGAGTCTGCTATAAAAAGGACACTTTCATGTGTGGTAGTATGCACTGTTAGCCTTAGGGATTTCTGTATGCCACTTTGGTGACCCAAGCTTGTGATAAGAGCGATAGTATGTTTGGTTGATTAGGTGCTATTTTGCTGCTGAGGTCCAGTCACATTAATAGATTGCCTCATAGTCCAAATAAGCTTTAGTATTATATAGTAGTATATGTAGGTTTGGAATAGGTGTGTAGTGAAAACTGACAACCTAGGTGCTTGATAGACATGAGAGATTTGCCTCCAATGTGAATATATATTTACACTGCTCACAAATATAGTCTATATCTGGTAGTCAGAAGGGGTTGTCAGTGAGAATGTGACAGTTCCTGCACTGAGTCAGTGTGCCTAATGCAAGTAGGCTAACAGTATAAAGGGTATAGGTAGGCCATGGTCTCATGGTGTCTGCAATTCAGATGGGAGGAAGTAGAAATTGTTCTAGGTAGTGTGCTCATGTTGGGGGCGGTGAGTGTAGTCATTTTGGGGGTAGTATGCTTAAACAGGGAAATGTCTGCAGAAGGCTCTGGGTATCATGTTCAGATGGGGGGTGGATATAGTAGGTTTTGGGCAGCATGTTCAGATGGGGGGTGGATATAGTAGGTTTTGGGCAGCATGTTCAGATGAGGGGTGGATATAGTAGGTTTTGGGCAGCATGTTCAGATGGGAGGTGGATATAGTAGGTTTTGGGCAGCATGTTCAGATGGGGGGTGGATATAGTAGGTTTTCGGCAGCATGTTCAGATGGGGGGTGGATATAGTAGGTTTTGGGCAGCATGTTCAGATGGGGGGTGGATATAGTAGGTTTTGGGCAGCATGTTCAGATGGGGGTGGATATAGTAGGTTTTGGGCAGCATGTTCAGATGGGGGTGGATATAGTAGGTTTTGGGCAGCATGTTCAGATGGGGGTGGATATAGTAGGTTTTGGGCAGCAAGTTCAGATGGGGGGTGGATATAGTAGGTTTTGGGCAGCATGTTCAGATGGGGGGTGGATATAGTAGGTTTTGGGCAGCATGTTCAGATGGGGGGTGGATATAGTAGGTTGTGGGCAGCAAGTTCAGATGGGGGGTGGATATAGTAGGTTTTGGGCAGCATGTTCAGATGGGCGGATCGATACTGGAGGTCCTGGGTGCTATGCACAGATGGGGGATGTGGGTAGTATGTTCAGATATGGATACAGTAGATTTTGGGTAGTATGCTCAGATGGGGAATGGATACAGTAGGGTTTAGGTAGCATGTTTAGATGGGGGTGAGCACTGAAGCTTTGAGCTTAAATACCTTCCTTATAATTCCTAATAATTACATTACATAGGAATGATAGTTTGGTGTAATGCAAAGTGTAGCACAGGCAAAATAAAAATCAGACACTTAGTGATCATAATGCAAGAAAACAACACAATTAAATTACATGGGTACTACAAAACTTAGCAAATATTACATGTCAGATATGACCTCAGGTTTTAGGCACATATGCCTTAAAAGCTCAGCAATACAGTATAGCTATTAAAGTGCTGCTGTTGTCAGAAAAAAAACAATCTGCAGTATTAGAGAGATCATCAAGGGACAGATCCAGAGAATGTATCAGCACAGATGCACAGCATTGTGCAGTTCTGCACAAACAGTTATATAAAATGCACTCAGTTTCATAGCTTAGAAAATCATGCCTTTTACAGAAATGGTCATATGCTACATAGTAGGGAAGTGTAATGGAATAACGTCTGCGTAACTATTAAGAATTATTGGATTCAATGAAGACATCATAAAGAAAGAAAGAAACATTTTAGCATAATACTAGTCACCAATAATTAGTCACTAAATGGAAGTGCAGAAAAAAGGGCAAGAGACAGAACGGTTGAAAGAACTTCTTGATAACATTTATAAATGAGTAAGACATTTGGTCAGCATTTTGGGATGAGAAAGATATGGAATATAAGGGTCCCTGTTATAATTCCAAGATGGTTAAATCTGATCCTTGGAATTTTGATTATATGATAGTGAATGGGAGAGTGAAGGGAAGGAAATTATACTAAATCCAAGCCTGTACTACCTCTGAGTGTTTCACCGCTCCCAGTTTCAGACATATCAGAGTAAGTGTACATAGTTAGCAGGAGTGTGTCTGTGCAGGCGGTCCAGCCCTCCTGCAACATTACTTTAAACATATCAACAGTAAGATCTGTAATTAGCTATCTTATTGCAAAAATATCTCATTAATTTTTTGCACTTCATGGGCTCATACCATTGGGTCTTACTCTTGTATTAGTGAACCACAGGGCACAGAGAAAGCAGATGAGATGAACAGTATGTAAACAGCAAGGTATAAAGAATCAGAAGGAACATATAGATAAAATGTTCCAAGGAAAAGTAAAGACAGAAAGTCAAACATATATCACAACTACATCAATTATAGCTATATCATCATCATCATCATCATCCCCTTTTTTCCCTTTTACATGGGGTCGGGGCATCGTATTAACTGTTGCCAACTCTCTCGATTCAGTGCCACGCTCCTGCCTTCTTCAACACTCATGCCTGACTGTCGCAGATCTTCTTTCACACAATCCATCCACCTCTTTGCTGGACACCCTCGCTTCCTCTTACCTTCTTCCTGTCTGTCCCAAATCTCCCTCACCAGATTGTCTTCTGCTTTTCTACACATGTGCCCATACCATCGTAATCTGTTTTCTTTGATCTTTTCTGCAACTGTAGCTACTTTGGCTTCTGCTCTTATGTCCTCATTTCTTCACCTGTCCTGCAGTGTGCATCCTACCACCTTTCTCAGGCACTTCATTTCCATCACCTCTAGCTTCTTCAACTGTTCTGCCTTTACTGCCCAGGTTTCTGTACCATACAGTAGTACTGGTCGCACCACTGTCTTGTACACCTTACTTTTCAGCTTCTTTGGCATTCTTCTGTCATATACTACACCTGATACTCTATGCCAGTTGGCTGCAGCCCCTCTGATTCTAGCTTTGACCTATTTATTCAGACTACCTTCTCCTCAACCACCCCTCCCAGATACTTGAAGCTGTTTACCTGTTCCACTATCTTCCCATCTATCTCTATTCTCTGCTTCTTCTGATTTCCCCAATCTGCTGCCATTACCACTGTCTATTTTGTGCTTAGTTTCATTATATGTGCCTTCAGATTTGCATTCCATTCTCCTACCCTTTGCTGAAGTTCTAGATCAGAGTCTGCCTGTACTGCCACATCGTCTGCATTCAGCAGCTTTGTTGCTCTGACCCCTCCAACCTGTTTGCTGATGTAGTCCATTACCAGTATGAACAGCAGTGGGCTCAGAGCTGAACCCTGGTGTACACCCACTCCCACTGGGAACCCCTCAGTGAGGCCAAACACTGTTTGTACTTGAGTCACAGGGTCCTTGTACATAGCCTGTACTAATTCTACCAATGTTTTTGGGACTTCAAACCACCGCAGTACTGCCCAGATCAGCTTTCTTGGGACCTTGTCATATGCTTTCTCCAAGTCTAGGAATGCCCAGTTTGACTCTCTCCTCTTCTCTAGTTTCTTCTCAAGTATCTGTCTCAATGCAAACATCGGGTCAATTGTGCTGCATCCTGATCTGAATCAGAACTGTTCATCTTCCATCTTCCATTCTACTGTTCTGTGTATCCGTTTATCAATCACCCTCTCCAGAACTTTCATGCAATGTGGTAGAAGTTTGATGCCTCTATACTGTCCACAATTGTAGATGTCCCCTTTGTTCTTGTACACTGGCATGAGTATGCTTATTCTCCAGTCATCTGGAATACACCTTTCTCGCCACACTGCAATTAGTACCCTCAGGAGCCATTTCTCCCCTAGCTCACCCAGCATCTTTATCATATCTGCTGTGACCTCATCTGAGCCTGCTGCTTTCCCTGGCTTCATTTTCCTTAGTGCTGCTCTTACTTCTTCTAAGCTGGGCTCCTCTTCTGCTCTCATTGTAGGCTGTTTCTGGTGCAGTACAGCTTCTGTGGGGTTTTCTTCATTCAGAAGCTGCTGGAAATACTCCTTCCATCTGCCTTTGATGTCCTGTGGGCTGGTAAGCAGGTTGTTGCTGGAATCCCTTATGAAGGGTGTCGGACTATCTTCTTTATCTTTCTGTCTTTGCCTTGCAACCTGGTATAGTTTTTTGTGCCCCTTACTGAGTCACTTTCCAGAAGCTGATAGAGTGCCTCTGATGCCCTATTCTTTGCTATTGCAACTTCTTTCTTAGTTTCTTTGTTAGCCAACCAGTAGTCCTTCCTAGCTTGGTCAGTCTTTTCAATCTCCCACTTCTTCCTGCACTCCTTCTTTCTTTTGATTACTTCCTGCACTTCTGCATTCCACCACCAGCTTTCCTTATATACCTTATTTCCATACCTGGCTCGGCCATCTTTTCTGTAGTCCTAACACATGCTGCTTTTAGGCACTGCCACTCTTCTTCAACTCCACCTATTTCCTCCTCTTCTTGGGGTGCTAGAGCCCTGAGTAATTCCTTGAACTGCTGTACTTTCTCTCCAGTCAACTTCCAGGTCTTCAGCCTGGTCTCTGTTGACCTTAGAGCCTTCTCTAACCACTGCTTGCAGCTGATTGTGGCAACTACTGGTTTATGCTGTGAACCGACTGTTTCACTGGGGATGACTTTGCAATCATGGATTCTACCCCAGTTACTTTTCCTTACTAGGAGGAAGTCTACCTGAGTTGCATGTTGGCTACTCTTGTATGTGATCTTGTGACTGTCTCTCTTTCTGAACCATGTGTTGGCTACTATCAAGCCATTTGCCAGACAGAAGTCTAGAATGGCTTCTCCTTCTTTATTCCTATTGCTCCACCCATGTGGACCCAGGCAGTCCTCATACCCTGTTCTGTCTGTCCCGATATGTGCATTTAAGTCACCCATTATCAACACCAATTCATGTTGTCCTGCGTTATCTAGTAGGTCCTGCAACTGCTGTCTGAATGCACTCTTTTCCTCACTATCACAACCCTGCTGTGGGGCATAGGCTGAAATTATAAATACTGTCCTATCATTACACTGGAGTCTGATTGCCATGAGTCTGTCATTAATTCTGATGATATCCCTCACTGACTTCTGAAGCCTCTGTCTCACCACAATTCCTACACCATTTCTAGCCTGTCCACCACCTGAGTAGTAGAGTCTGGATCCCAAGCCAAGTGGCTTTGTTGCACTGCCCTTCCATCTCGTCTCTTGGATACATAGGATGTCCAGCCTCCTCCGTATCATCATGTCATCCACTTCTAAGCTGCGTCCTGTCAGTGAACCTACATTAAGCGTAGCAATTCTTAGTTCATGTTAGGCAGGTTTTATGTCCAGCTTTCACTCAACAGAGCCATCCCAGGTAACCCAGGCTGGGCAACTAGACACCGGCCAGCCAGTAGCCTATTGACCCAGGGCTGCTGGGCTTTTATGGCGGGCACACACTGGCCAATAGGGGCACATATACCCCTCCCACCGTTAGCATGGGTCCCTGGTGTGGGTCAGAGAGTAGGCCGGGTCCTCAACCCACTTATCACCGGTAACTACCCATGCCCATTTTTTTGGCGACAGTCAACATGACCGAATCACCTATAGCCATATTTTACACCGTCGAGTGTCTAGCCCTGCCACGGCGCGCAGTTTGTGATCCATGTTCTCCTATCTTGAGGATACTGTGCACCACAATAGATGCCCCAAAGCGGTTGGTCTTTTTACAACTCTTCCCCCCATTGGGCACCATGTAGAGTCTGTGCTGCTGCCCACAGCTCCATTCATTGGTGAGTTTGAGATGGAAACACTCAGCATGTTTTTCGAACATGGGAGAAACCCCAAGGAGACACAGAGGGAACATGCAAACTCCAAACAGGCATTAGACGGAGGTCAGGATCGAACCTTGTACCTTGTGCATTGGAGGCGAAGACCTTAACCACTAAACCATCTGGTCTATATAGCTATATATAAGTACTAAATAATTTTGCATGATCAAGAATCTCCATATTTTATGCTGTTTACTTCCAAAAAGAAATGTTAAGGATATTGTGGGAAAAGTAGCTAACACTATGTTATACTTGTCTAATAAATACATTTAACTTTTATAGATCCCCTATTTACTGCCATACTATTAGACATATCCTACCATGACCTAATGCCACTTACTCAAATCACATAAATTCATGTCACAGTTTACTCAAGAACAGGAGCTGTAGTTAGCAGTTGCTTGCTATAGCACTTGCATGTGAGAACATTATTGTGTGTGTGTTGGGGTGGGGGTGGGGATGGAGCAAACTCACAGCCTCCCAGAGTAAAAGTGAGACAAGTTCCAATGTGGTATGAATTCAGAGTAAGAATAATAAATTAGCAGTGGTGGAGGAGGGTCTCATGCAAAACAAACAAACAAACAAACAAACAAACAAACAAACAAACAAACAGAAAAGTATTATGTTAAGCATAAGCACATGTAGTGAGAGATTTTGTTGTCCAACATTAGTGATGCAAGATTGGAACACAATATGACAATGAATGGACCTCTAGTATTACCCCTTTGTTAATCCTTAAACTCTGTAACTCCACATCCTAATTTCAGATGACTGTTTTATTACATATGTGTTTTACTCTGCCACAAAGCAAAAAAAAAAAAAATTATGCTGGAAACAGAAGGGTACAGTTTTACTTGAAAAACTAATCCTTTTCCTTCTCCCCCAATTCAAAAACTGAATTAATCAGACAAATTCCCTTAGTCTGTTGCAAAAAAAAATGTATTTATTTGTTTCAAACTGGAGCCTAAGCACTTTTGAAACGATTCATTCCATATTACTAATCTGAATCCCTGTCTTACTTCAACTCCTTTTTCAACTAAAGGTCAAAACATTTGTCCTTTCGCAGGTTATTTACACCTGTTTTGTGTTTCTGTGTGTAATATTATCCTAACATCTTATAGAATAGCAGTTCTTTTCTGGCAATTAGTTAACAATCCCCAAATCATTTTGAAAGGCTGTCTAGAAATTAAATGCTTGTGGTTATACTAGCCCACGTAAATATATTGTAATACAAGGCCTGTCTATATTCTTATTTTCCAGATTTCAAGTTCTTTCTTTCTCATTAAGTGCAATTAACCATAAATGAAAATGACTATAGGACAATTTGCCTTATTTAAAGAACAGTTGTTCACCGTTGAATGTTGCTGTATGTTATGGTCATTTTGAAAACACTGCATTTATTTCTGGTGCCATCCTTAAATAAATCCTAATGTTTCATAAAGACCCCAGCACTTGTGGTAAGATCTGATGTAAAAAGGGGCTTTTTCTGTGAGAAAAAGTATGATTCAGAAACATATTAATTGTAGTGAGTAAAGACATCATTGTATGCTAACTTGCATGTCTATGAATTGCCATTACCTACCACAAATGCAAATCAGCACTTTCTTCCGGTAGTTAACACTGGTGGCCCATGCACCACATTGATCTAAGCACCATCACCATCCCATTTCAGTCTGTCACACACTCACACACACACACACACACACACACACACACACACACACACACACACACACACACACACACACACACACACACACACACACACACACACACACACACACACACACACACACACACACACACACACACACCACATACCTCTTACCTGTCCCTAAATTATTAGAATGTCCATGATGTCTATTCTTTATTTATTCTTGGCCTCGTAAAACACAGATCCTTTTAGTCAGGTCAATAACAGCTGACACTAGATTTGCAGTCTTGTTAGTGTTGTAGACTGCTATTGATACTACGTGTGATGACCGTGCCCTGGCCCAGCAATCAAGGAGCCTCAATCCTCACCACTAACACCAGGGAGCTCATCTCATAGAAGAGGAAAGGATAACTGATACACACAGTAAAGTACACTTTCCCTTAAGTGCACACAGAGACAAATGTCAGTCTGGGGCGGGTTGCTCCCTTGCTCTCCAGGTCCCCAATAAGACTCCCCACTGGCACAGCTATAGGGTCCAGATCTCAGCCTAGCTAGCAAGCTAACCTCCAGTACCCTCTCTGTCCCACCAGTGTTTTGTGTCCCTGCCCGGGGAGCTGACACACCACACACACACACACACACACACACACACACACACACACACACACACACACACACACACACACACACACACACACACACTTTGAGATAAGTATTTATACAACTTCACAGACACTCCTGGGAAAGGCTGACACAGATTCTCCAGCTGTGCTCCTTTACCCAGACTATACAGTAGTAATTTCTGCCACCACCAGCTTAATAAATATCAGCTACCTAAAGGCCCTTAAAAGGGTGTCCAATTATTACTGTGCAATATTATTATCCAGTTGGTAATGTGACTATTCAGTCTAAGGCTTATTAGAGTGGCCTATTATGATAACCTCTATAAATATGTAATGTACTCTAGAGCCTATCTCTACACAAACCAGCCACAGGTAAAGGTTTTAAAATATTTATTAATAAATAATTAAAACACAAGACAATACTACTACACCACAGAGATATCTAAGAGTTCAGAGATCACACATAAACTTAAAACAATATAGTAGGACAGGTCTGGTGTCAAAGAAAAACACTTAATCTAACTTTGTAATCTTTAGCTATTCTTAAGAGAAAACATGGTGCTATAATCCTACTTACAGACATATAGAGCATAAGCAGTGCTGGGTTGATGGTTCAAGATAAATGCTTTCAGTCTCTCACTGAACAATAGTTTTTAAAACACTAACAAACAGCTCTGCTAAGGCCTTCCCAAATTATATCATTTTGGCACTTAGGTTTTCCCAGTATTTACATTACATCATTATGACATTTAGCCTGGAGTTCCCAGGCAAACAAACTGCATTATTTAGCAAGCTAACACCTGCTCAGGAAACTACAACAATAAAAGACATTTCACATGTATACTTTAACAATTATTCCTTAGGTTAAGACAATAGAAAGAATGTGTTCAGCCAGACGCTTCGGCATCACTTTTTTAGATAACTGTAACTTCAAAGAACATTTGAAATGCTTGGCTTGGTTTTCCTTACAGCAGATGGCAATGTTGCAACATTTTACAGTTTTTTCTTTCATTTAAGAACACAAGCCTTTAGTTTACATTTATTTATACAAATGATAGAATTATGTATCAAATTCTATTAAACTAGGCTGGCAGCCTTCACCCATCTTTCCCCAATCTTCAAACTATGACTGTAGCTGTATTAACTTTTGAAGTAAGTCAAGGTAATAATAGTTTAAATAATGCCACCAGTGTTGTCTAATGTTCCTCCTTGCTTTTTACTGAAATCTCTCTCTACTTTCTCCTGTGACTCATAAAATAGTACAAGTATTCAAGCATGCCAGACATTAGAGCTTTATAATTCTTATAATATAAAACAAACACTAATGGATAGCTTAGTAAAGTGAGTGAATGCTCTTGCTCCTTGATAAAAGGTACAACGTTCTAAATTTTCCCTTCTTTCAATTTATAATTTTTTTCTAAACACTCAAGTATTGTTTTCAAGTATCTTTGGTATCTAGAGGAAGAACAGAGGGCTGACATCCTCTTTCCAAGGGTGGGAGGGAATAATGCTTGAATAATTTTTTTTTTTTTAATTGCCTTCATGGAGTGCTATGAAGATTATCTCCAGTGTCTAGTGCCCCCCTCCCATGTCCTCTATGCTGCAAAATGTGATTTTTTTCCATAAGTATCTTTAAGTCATACTACATAGAGTATCCCTTGTGTCTAATGATACCCCTGACCCACGTCTTTCTAAAGTGCAGTTAAGGTACAGTATTAAAGAGTTTTTCTGGTCTGGTATTCCCCCAGACCCAATGTGTCATTAAAACACAATATTAGATAATTCTTCTTCTCCCTGGTGGCTAATGTTTCCCCCAGCCCTATGTACAGTTAAGGCATGATATTAAAGAGTTCTCCGTGGTAGCGAGTGCCTACCCCAATATTTCTGTATAAGCTTGTTAGTCTAGGAGAGTATGCAGGTACAAGAGCACCCATCCCAACCCCCCACATACATTCACACATTCATATATGCCTTCACGCATACACACATGTGCATACACACACTCCCCTAAGCTGATCCCTCACCCCCCCAATGTAACTTCCCAAAGAGACACACACCAATAAATACACTCACACAGGCAACAACATGCATACACACTTGCATTCACACACACACCCTGTACCTGTCCATTAAACTTACTTTCTTTTACCTTGATGGGTGA
Organism: Protopterus annectens; assembly: GCF_019279795.1. NCBI lineage: Eukaryota > Metazoa > Chordata > Ceratodontiformes > Protopteridae > Protopterus > Protopterus annectens. Next base: position 327,672,562 of record NC_056751.1, on the reverse strand, counting down.
AAATGAGCTTTTGGCCATGTTCATTAACATGAGTGGCCATAAATGGATATGCTATTTTGTGCAATGTCAGATGCCTTATCACAAGCTTTTTAGAAGGAAATTTAAAATATGCATGTGTCGTAACAACTGAGCAATTTTACAATGACCACAAGAATAAGTTCCTGACTCCAACATAGACGTTAGCCAAGGGTCGGGGTATTTCAAACATGCAATAAACTAAACTCCTTTCCAAACTTCAACTTATAAAAAATGGTGAGATAAGCTGGAATTCTTTCCTTTAAATTTTCATCATATGATAGTACTAGCCAGCACTTTCTGATAATTTCACTAATTCTCTTACTTCTTTTGTGTTTCAAAACCTGTTGTTCTATAAACTTTTTAAGTGCTAAGAGTAATATTAAAAACTGTTACAGGTGTCTAGTTCCCACCCATATGTGTTTTGTGCTGCAAAACCTTCTGTTGTTTTATTAACTTTTTAAGTGACATAAGGGGTAATATTTAAAATTCCCTGGTGTCTAGTGCCCCCCATATTGCAGGATTTGCTTTGTAGTCCAAGGGAGCTTAGATGTTAGATGTATGGCAGCCCCCCATACACAACCATGCTTTGCAGAAACTCACATACACCCACCTACCCACACCCACATGAAGATAATCACCATAGATCAGCCCTCCCCCACCAGATGACACTCGTGGACACTCTCACTATTCACCCATACTCACACACATACACACATACACATATACACACAATAATCATCACAGATCAGCCCCCACCACTAGATCACACTCATGGACATTCTCAGCTGTTCACCCATACATACACACATCCATCCACCCACCCCCACCCCCAACCCCACACAAAGATAATCACTATAGATCAACCCCCCCACCGATCAGACTCATAGACACCTATTCACAAATACACACACACACACACACACACACACACACACACACACGCGCGCGCGCGCACGTAGACACATACATATACACACACACAAACAAACACACACGCACACACACCAGCCTCTTGCACCTGATCACACTCATGGACACACTCACCTACTCACCCATACATACATCCACCTAGCCACACACATGCAAACACGGACACACGCATACACGCATGCACACACACACACACACACACACACACACACACACACACACACACACACACACACACACACACACACACACACACACACACACACACACACGCACACACGCACACATGCACACACGCACACACACGCACACACACACACACACACACACACACACACACACACACACACACACACACACACACACACACACAAACACACACACTACCAGCTGTCAACTAAACTCTCTGCAGTTTGCCTGTAATACAGTTTTACCAGCTGAAAATAATTGGTGAACACAAACTTTTGCCCAAATTAATTACCTCAGCCATTAGTGGAAATTTACTCAACCAAGTGATTCTCAGAATGTGTGAAATTAGCATACAAAATAAAACTAAATGAGAGTTACAGGGCAGCTCATTGGTGCAATGGTTAATGTTGCTACTTTGCAGTGTTTAGATCTCACGTTTGATTCTCAAAAGGGTTGCCTTCTTGGCAGACCCTCTGTTTTTAAGTTAGTTTCTTCCCACATTCCAAAAACATGCATGTTTTGTCCTAATCTGGCTACTCACTGTCCTCTACATTTTCTGATGTTAAGAGACATGATGTTAGTGGGTCATGGCTAAGTTTACTGATGTCAGAAAACTGGCTGCCATTATATGCTCCTCCAAAGATTCACATTCTTCAACAAGGCCTCGATTGGACTAATGCCTGGTACACTAGCTATGGGCCTAAACTGAAAATCAAAAAAAAAAATTGTAGTTTAGTTTTATTTAGATAGCAATACTTCCCTATTTCATAGTGTATCAATGACACCCCTTAAAGCTGAATGTGGGTACATTCATCAATAATAAACCTCCTTTTGACCATCATGTATCAGTCAAATTCAGAAAATCTTTCTGCAAAACAGTTAATTTTTAAAAGCATGTCTTCCTGCAGTAAGGGAGTCATAATCTCTCTCTCTCTGCTTCCCTAATCTGATTTATCAGCTCAACATCTCCTTTGCCATTGGAACTCTTTAAGCATCTCATCCAAATGAAAATGCTTCAAAGATTTTTGACCATAAAAATTAGTATTCTGAACTGATTAAACTCCACTGATAGGTACAAAAACACATAAAAAACAAATCCTCACATTCAGAGATACTGCCTAGCTTTACTATAAAAAAAAAACAAAGAAACACAAAGCCTAACTAAGTACCAAGAACTGCGTAACCGTGCAAAAAACTGCATTAGGCTGGACAAAAAAATCCTACTACATGACATTACAAACTAAATACCAACACAACCCCCAAACACTTTGGAAAAATGTAAACCAGCTATTAAAATCCACCCAAAAGGCTACCCCTAAACCAACCACCCCTGACACTAAAGTTCCCATCGAAACACAATTCAGCTCCCACTTTGTGAACTCAATTCTATCCTTAGTATCACAGGACAGTTCCTACCTCACTATCCCCCCAACACAAATAACACTAATACAAGCTTTACCCTCAAAAGAGTTTCCACCACTTCAATCAAAAGTATGTTCTCCAAACTAAAAACCTCATCAACAGCAGCCGACCTACTCCCCAGCTATTTCTTGAAACGCACAGTAGATGCTATTGCTATGCCAATCTCCACTCTCATAAACAGATCAATTGTTGAAAACTATGTGCCCAAACTCTGGAAAATATCCTATGTCACACCCATACATAAAGGAAGGACCTCCACTGAACTTAATAACTACAGACCCATTGCTTTGCTCTCCCTCCTGGCCAAAATCCTAGTACAATGCATCCATACCCAGGTGCTAAAATATCTCCTAGACAGCAACATCCTGTCACCTACTCAGCATGGTTTCAGACCTGCCCATAGTACCACTACAGTCCTCCTCTGCTTCACAGACACAGTAAACCATCTCAAAAATGAAGGCCTGCAGGTGTCAACTCTTTTCTTGGATATGTCCAAAGCATTTGACACAGTCTCACACCAAATCCTGCTAAACAAACTAAACCAATATCACTTATCAAATTCCACTCTTACTTGGTTCCAAAGCTACTTAACTGACAGGTACCAAGCTGTGAAATGGGAAAATTCTCTCTTTCCTCAGCTGCCCATAACTATAGGAGTCCCACAGGGTTCTATCTTAGAACCACAACTATTCACAATCTTTGCAAATGATCTCCATACCTCCACACAGCATGCATCTATCATTCAGTATGCAGATGATACAACCTTAATCTGTGCTGCACAAAACATTCCCACCCTCCTGCAAACAACTCAACTAGCATTCTCTGATGTTGAAAACTACCTTACCAAAGCCCAACTTATCCTCAATCCAAAGAAAACTCAGCTTATGATTATAACTAGTTCTAACAAAAACACTGATAACAATCAATTCACTATCTACTCCACAAATGCTACTCCAATCGCTCCAGTGGCACAGGCTAAGCTATTGGAAGTAACCATAGACTCCCACCTAAAATTTGATAGTCATCTCAACTTAACTATTAAAAAAGTACATGCCAAACTGGGATCACTCTATCTTATCAAACCATTTCTTACCAACAACACAAGATCAGCCATTGCTCGCTCCCAACTTCTATCTACCCTTCTCTATGCATCTCCCATTCTGACTAATCTCAACAAAACTGAACTAAGCAAAATGGAAGCCTGCTATAACAGAATTGCCCACTTTGCTGTAAATTGCTCATATAGGACTCATCACTGTACTGCTTTGAGACAGCTCCACTGGCTTGAACTACCCAACCTCCTAACCTACAATCACCTCTGCCTTGGTCATTCTATCTATTACCTACCCAATAAGTGTCCTGCCCTCAAAAACCTAGTACAACATCACTCAGCCAAAAGGCCTCTTAGATCATCAAGCAAACTACTACTAGAAGTCACCAACAGCTACAATAGCTTTGTTGACAAACTATATAGTAGTTCAGTGGCTATAAAATGGAACTCTCTCCCCACTAGCGTACAAAACACATTGTCCAAAGCCTCCTTTAAAAACCTCATTAGGCAACATCTCAAGCAATGTTGGCAGTGCCATGATTGCTCCCCAGGCTAGTGAAAGCAGATAAGGTACACATACTAAACCTAGAGTACTTGATAATAGTTTTCACTCTTACTCACAAACACTGGCTAATCTACAATGTATGTATTGTACCTGTGTACTGTGTATGTATTCTACCTATGTTCCAAATTTCAGCTGTACACCACAAATCTATTAATTACCTTTATTTTTAAATTAAGATTTTCTTTTTGCATACCACTGTAAAAACATGTCTATTATAATTTGTGTGTATAGTGTTCATGTCTAAATATTTAAATGTATCTGTAATTTTTCTATGTGGAGCTTCCTCCCCCCGGGCCTCTGCTGAAAAAGGGCCTTTTTGGCTCAGACACCCCCGTTTAACAAATGTAAAATAAAATAAATTAATAAATAAATAAACTAAATTCTGTATCATACGAGCTCCTTTGTAATGATCTGTGCCTGGCTTTCTGAGACATTAAAGTCTCCTGGCTTTTTGATCTGTTGTACCTGTACATAATAAGTAGCACGGTGGAAACCTCCACCAAACACTTTAACCTTCACTGACACATAAATAGAATGTACTGTTGTGATACATTCCTAACTCAGTGATTCCCCTGTTTATATAATAGGCTTCTTTTACATTTCAAGCAATACAAAATATTGGCTGCATTACAAACCAATCAGGACTATTGTATGGGCAATTGTAAATTTACCTCTGGAATATATAGCATTGCACTCCTTGATCAAGAAGTCTGCCTTATTGAATTATTCTTTTGTTTAGCTTGCTGGGCTGCATGTCAAGTATATACCTCTGATCCTCTGAACATATAACTCTAGCCCTGTCCTAAACAGAACCTTATCTTACAACACAGATGAGTAGGGAAAAGAAGTAGATCAGGGATTTGTGGGAAATGAGACAGTATCCTAGCTATCATAGGACCTCAGACTCCATGAAGAGTTTAACTTTAGCCCTAACCTTAACCTTAGCCCAATGACTGAGAGGTGCTAGTGTACTGTAGCTAGTTAAGTACACACCTAAGGAAAGGCATTATCTTTACTTACACTACATCACCAAATCCAGATGAGTACAATGATTCAAATATTCCCTAGTCAGAGTGTTTCTAATTATGTTTTGGATATCCAAGTGACAAAAATTGTTCTGTGTGAAAAGTATTACCAGTAAAAAGAGAGAACCTTGAAATATTGTTTTAGAGTTCTCCGTGGACTGTTTGACAAGCTGAATCTCTAGAGTTTCATTTGGCTGTACTATGCCCAGTCCTGAAGATCCACATTTATCTGTTGGCCACATAGCCCAGTTCTTAATGCTTGATCTGTTAATAAGCCACTCACTATTGCGCAGGGTTTGACCCAATCATTCAATTTGCAAAATATAAAAATCTTGGCAAATTATTTAGGCAGACCAATCATCCCAGATTGGTTTTGGAAAAATATGTTTATATATAGCGAATCCAGAGAAAAAAACAAAACAAACAAAAATATAATTTAGGACTGTTATTTGATTTCTTACTTACCAAATTTTGTTATCCCCTCTGAATTATTTCATTTCCACGTGTGTATCCTTAACCTCTCCCTTTGACTATCTTTTAATATTTCTTGCTGACAGCAATAAATGTGTAACCAAAATGAAAGCAGAAGTTGTACTCAGCAAACCAGGCATATGTGTCAGGTAAAACTGCATCAAGAGTATGTGAATTAGTCATCACATTAATTTATTTGTTAAAGTTTAGGAAAATAAAAAAAAAAGTTCAATACATGAACATTTTCCAACAAGGGTATAATATATGAGGATAACCCAGTGAAAGTTAAGCCTGGTGTTTCACGGCAAAATACCCAATCACTGTAAAGCAGAGTGAAAAAAAAACAAGCTTAAAGAACATCCCAGGGATTCACAAAGATCCCCTGTCCTCTGGTAACAGACTGTAGTAAAAAAGCCCTGTTTCTGCAATGTGGTATTGTGGGATTCTGATGGAAGACCAGTTACGAGCAACATTTTGAGCAAGGATGTTAATGTTGCTGATAGAAATGCAGCACATAGTTCAAACACAGCCAATTTCAATAAAATTATATAGAATATACCTTGTGCTTTAGAACAATCTTCTTTGGCTATTACGAGCTCAGAGAAGACCTTTTTTTCTGGTGGAACCACTTCCTATCAACAAAGAGATAAGATGGGGGGGGGTCAAGGAGCAGAAAAAGAAGGGGGCAAGGAGAAAACGCCAACAAGTTAACAGTAGCAACAATACAAACAAGAACCCACAGCAGGGTGAATTAGTTTTTAACATTTCATCCTTTGATTTAACTGAAGGCCAAATTTGTTTAACTCGGTAAGGGGGCTATTTTTTATACCATCGAAAAGGGCAGACATTACTAGTGTTTTGGTTGATTTGAAATTATATACCAGAAATGTATTACTTAAACTTATACACACAGGTAATGCTGATTATGATTGTGTTTTTAAGAAACCTAGTACTTTCTCTCCAGCACTAAATCCTGCTTTGGGGGCTTTTCTAAATTTATGTGAGGAAGACATCAGGAATGTTTTAAAAGACAAGCACGATGTGTCCTTTTATAACCTTGTAAAAAGAAGAAAACACAGGAACTGCTACCAAACAACTCAAACAAGAAAATACAGTTCCAAAGGTTTCTGATGAAGTCTTGTTATTTTAGACGAAAGCGCGCTCAAATAAATCTATTTTAAGCTACTTATTAGTGCTTACTTATAGCTAATTTAGCTACCTTTTATAACCATACACCTGATGAATGTGAAGCTTTAATACAACTTGAAAAATGAACAGCACAAACGGAGTAAGAGAATTCGCCAATATATCCCCAAATACTAATAACTCCACAGTAAAGATGCTGCGAAAAGATATTTGTCTGACATATGTCTGATTGCTATTTAAACTTGAAGGTAGTAGTAATTAAATTATTCTGAGGAACTCCTTGATTGAACTGGGACGAAAGCTTGTTTTACTTTTGTGGATCTGATTATTTCTTGCAATAAATATCTTTTTAACATCTTTACTGTGGAGTAATTAGTATTTGGGCATATATTGGTGAATTCTCTTGCTCCGTTTGTGCCATTTCTTTTTCTGTTTTTTTGGTCCTAATTTATTGTGACCTTAATGCAACTTGTTAAGGCTCCAGATTTGGAAATGCATCTGGTGGACAAAGGCAGAAGGATAGTAGTCTTTGACAGAGCATCATATAGTGATAAGATGCTGTTTATGTTAAATTACGTTAATACCTATATCCCTCTATGTAAGTTTCAAGTGAATGGACTCATTGAAAGGGTTAACTTTTACTTGTTTGATATGCATATTACTAATCATATTAGTTTAGATTTGTTTAATTATTTTTCTATAGAATTTCCTGTTATTCCAATTAGCTATGGTCTACCAAAGGTACATAAGAATGCCACTGATCCACCAAAGCATCCAATAGTATCTGGCAAGGTTGGCTCACTGATCCACTTTTGATCTATGTACAAAAACATCTTAGACCTATACTTGACACTATTGACATGGTTTTGAAGGATGCATGACATTTTCTTAATGATCTTTATGTTTGGTCAAGAGGGATTTGTTTTACACTAGGCATGTCCTAATAGTTTAGGTATAGAGAGTGTTCGATCATTTTTGACTACTAAGACAAATTTTTGAGCAATAAAGTGATGCTGATCTGTTCTGTACTAGAACTTATTTTAGAGAACAATCTTTTTACCATTGAGGGTAGTTACTACCTTCAGAAAACTGGGGTCGCCATGAGTACAGCCTGTGCTGTATGTAGTACTAGTACTAACATATTGTGAGATGGAGGAGGTTTTCGTGAGTGATATGTTTGTTGCACATGTACGGTATTATAAATGTTTTGTGGATGACGTATTCCTTGTATGGGAGGGAATACATCAGGAGTTTATTGAGTTTGTTACCTTTCTCCATGCTACTACTACCTTTCTGAGATTTAGTGTACGCAGTTCCTATGATAATATTTATTTCTTGGATGTAACAGTAAGCAGGGGTATGTTAGGTCAATTAAATTCTAGTGTTTACAAGAAACCCTGCAAAAAGAATAATTTGTTACATAAAACCAGCATGCACCCTAGACATGTTCCTTAGAATGTTCTGAGGGGCCAGGTTATCAGAATTATGAGGTTACATGATAGTGATGAAATGTTAGATAGTGCTTTAGAGTCCCTGAGACATGACTTTGTTGAGAGAGGCTACTCTCTTTTGAGATCAATACTACGACTGAGGATGTACGTTGTCATAGACAGACCATGGCAAATCCTTATTTTTCAGCCCATGAAGATACAGTTCAATGTAGTTGAACTACTTGTTTCAATAATACACCCAGAATATCATTTACCTTTTCCAGTGACATTAATCTGATCTGTGATGTAGTTAAAAGGAATTGCTTGTCCTTATGACAGATGCTGAGCTTAGAGATAGACTAGGTATGACACCTAAATTTGTTTTTAGGAATAATAAATCCCTGAAGCAGCACCTGTGTTACAAAGGGCATTTACCTCAGGATAGGGTTAAATCAGAAAGGCAAGGTACTTTTCCTTGTCGTGGATGTAGACTATGTAGCTCCATATGAAGCACACTTTATAATGAATATCCGAGAACACAGAAGTGTATCTTTTTTAATTTTTATGCAGACTGTAAATCTAAACATATGATTTACCTAGCACAATGCATGCACTGCAGTGGGTTCTACATAGGGAAGACTAACTGTACACTTAAAGAGAGAATAATGGAACACTGTAATGATATTAAGAATAAAAAAACAACTAGTGCTCAAGCGAAACATGTAATTGAAAATGGAACTGAACATTCCTTTAAGTTTTTAGTATTGAGTCTGCTACAGGACCTTATTAGAGAAGGGGATCTTACTAATAAAACTGAACTTAATGAACTGAGGTGGATAATAGAATTTAGAGCTGTGAGCCTGGTTTGAATGAGTGTATTCCTTTAAAACCAGCATTGAAGAGTAGACCACTAACTCATTGATTTTCTTGTTTTTGATTGGTTGTTAGTATATTTAAATATTGAACCTTGGTTTGCTAAGTATCTTGTTCTGAAGAAGCAGAAGAGACCGCAAAAGCGCTTACCTGTACTTTTATCTGTGTTGGAATAAACAGCTGTTCAGCTTTTTGTGGACATTTTTTATTTATACTTAAGTTTAAAAAAAATCTCAGGGATTCAGAAAGAACCCCTGTCAATTGATAACAGACTGTAGTAAAAAGGCCCTGTTTCTGTACTGTGGTATTGTGGGATTCGGAGCCATATTAGCCATAATGAAGAAATATAAATTGGCTAATTTTCATGTCTCTGAATTATCATTAACTGGTAGTTAACACTGCTGACTAGTATATTGTGGTGGTAGAAGCATGAGCCTCTGCCATTCACTGTTCCATACTCATAGACACAAGTACACACACACACACACACACACACACACACACACACACACACACACACACACACACACACACACACACACACACACACACACACACACACACAAGCACACATATGAGAGCAAGCACACACATACAGACACACTCACAAACAAAGACACACCACATTCCTCACCAGGAAACACACACACACACACACACACACACACACACACACACACACACACACACACACACACACACACACACACACACACACACACACACACACACACACACACACACACACACACACACACACACACACACACCTCACAGGGAAACACACACACATGCAAGCAAGCACACACACAGACACACCACATATCTCATAACAGTTCCCTGGGCTGTCAAAATGTGCCCAATATGTCTGTCCTGCCTTTGCAAATCATGGATAATTACAGTTAAAGAACAAATGAATAATGCTGGACATTATAGTTTTAGATTTTTTATTGTGCAGAAACAGCACTGCAATGTTAGACTGTTAGGGAGACAAGCCCAAATTCCTAGTTGCCCCCATGTGACTTGTTCAAGGTCACAAAGTAGACACATGAGGACTAAGGGAACCAAGCCCTGTACCACATGAATTACAGCTCACAGCTTTAAAAAATTTATCACAAGGGAAGGGAAGGGAGAGTAGTTCACCAGATGAACTTTGACATCCATGTTGAAATGAAATAGTAAGTAGTTATAATCAGAGTAACCTGATTATAATTATTTGTAGCGCAAGGAGCTCTTTACTTTGTCCATATACCACTAGTTATTGGTAAAAAGCATAGGAGCAAGAAAGAATTTTACAGTAAAGCAATTAAACATTTAGCACAGCAAAAGCAACAGTTGTAAGAATGTTGCTAGACTTTTCACAGTGCCATACTTGTCTATGTGTGTGTGTGTGTGTGTGTGTGTGTGTGTGTGTGTGTGTGTGTGTGTGTGTGTGTGTGTGTGTGTGTGTTTGTGTCTACTGAAAGTGCCCATCAACTTTTATAGCTATTAATAATGTTTTGGATGCATTATTTATAGCCTGTGGTGGCTGATGTTACTCTCTAGTGCTAAAGCTTAACAGTTTTGAAATGTACTTAACCAAACCTTCTCAAAGCACCTTTCTTATTTTAGAAAGGTAGTTAGCAAAGGTGCCTTTTTTCATACATTTGGAGCATATTTGCAGAACTCCATGCAATATTCATTTTGCTAATAAAACTGCAAAATTTATGTGCATTCAGCCCATTTTTCTATGCACAATAATACATTCTACAGTGGTCATTATTTATTATTTATTTATTTGAATTTGTTGACCGGGAGAGTCCATTGTGTCAGAGCAGCCCATTTTCAGTGGAGGCCCGGGGAGAAAAGCTCCATGAGTAGTTATAATCATGACAATAGAGGTTACATTGATGAAAATTACAGCGGTAAAGAATATATAATAAGCAAAAAGGCATTCTTGCATAACATTTCTTACAGAAGAAAAAAAAGTTACACATTAGATAGGAAAAAAAAATGAAAATCAATTTTCAGACATTTGAGCAACTTTTGAAAAATAGAACATATATGATAAGATTATTTTTAAGAATTAAGTTAGAATTATGACAAAATAATGCACCTTTCAGGTTGAGCATGTGGTCTCACAATACTACTGCACATTCTTTAGAGCATTACTAATTTCTTAAACTGCATCCATTGTAAAGACTGGATTTTACAGCTATGTAGGTATCAGTGTATATATTAAATGTAATATCTGCAGTAATATCATTAAAACATTTAGAATGCATTGCATTGTATTGTTACTACAGGGACTCCATTTCCACAGAAGCATGGGGAGACCTACTGTAAATATTCAACCACTTAATTAATAAGGAAAATAACCACAAATTAACAATGTTTTCATTCCCCGGTGCTAGTGAACTACTCAACCAAATCAACCTCTAGGATGTAAAGTGGTATTATGTTTAGCCAAGCATGGCACTGTTATGATGTGAATAATAGCATAACCTCATAGAATAATTAATTGCTCTATTTATAACTATAGTTTTAAACATTTGTTTCTTGTTCCTCAAGCTTATATTTTAATAATATGATAAACTGCATTATAAGTTAGCTTATTCTGTCACCAAAGTGATATTTGTTGAACTCTGAGTGGTGTTATGTTAGCTTTTATTATTTTCACATTATTCATTATGTATATTTATACAAAACAGAAACAGGAAGATACTGAGACACACACACACACACACACACACACACACACACACACACACACACACACACACACACACACACACACACACACACACACACACAGGACACTCGTGCACTCATTGTTTGTATGCACTTTTGTTTTCGAAATGTTGTCTTTATGTGATCTAGCAAGTGGATAGTTTTGAAATGAAAGGCCATAATGTCAGGTCAGATAATCACATTAGAGAGAAAAATGATAGTGAATAGGTAGGTTAAATCAATTCTCTAAATAACTGATTTATTTTTTATGTTGCTTTGCTGAAAACTAGGATGGCTGTTATTTGCGTATGGGTGGTTGCATTATTTTTGCACATAATGAAGGAGAAAAGCAACTAAGGCAAAATGTGAAACAAAATTTTTGGGATGAGGTAAAGAAGCTTTAAGAATCCTGAGAAAGGCTGACTACCACAGTGAAACACATGAACAGTGAAAGTAAGGAACACTGTAATATATCTTATGTGCATGTAAAAATTGATGGAAGTAGGAAGAAGTGAGGGCATTTAATGCTAGCAACAAAGAATATTTTAAGCTTGCAGGTGACCTAGGGCCCTGGTGAGGTTTGTAGGTTTCAATTATTTTCCGAGGATTAGGTAACATTAACATATAAGCTTTCTTACATGACCGCATCCGAAAAATTACATCTGGGCATCTTTGTAGTGGTTAAGATATGGCCATTAGTCAGGGTATTTGTTCTATGTTTAGCCTAGTAATTAATGAATATGATGTACCTGTCCTGATCAAGGTCATTATCTTTGTTTGTTTCAGGTAAGTTACCTTTGAGGGGAATAGCCTTTGGAAGGAAAAAAAAAGGTGAGTGAATGATTTTGAACAGCTTAGGATATAAAATAGCAATTCAAAGTTTTGAAGGGCGAAGGATGAACTGAAGTGTGTCTGAAAGTATTCCTAAAACTGCTTATCTCAGAAATTGTACCTCAAGCCTGCTGCCAGAAGCATGAGTTAAATGTCTGATTGGAACACGCTTCACTTTTTTAGTCTGAAACGGCAGTTGACAAGTATTAAATTGTTGTATTCATTGAATAATAATCACCTTATCTCTCTACCATTCATTTCTGAAACTTGGAAAACTACTCACAAAGTGGAATCAGAATTCAAAACTGCCCATAATTTGAAGGAATGTACCTGTGCTCAGGGCTGATTTTATTTTTTTAAACGATGTACCTATTTTTGGAGGTATATCCCCATTTTCAGGATTGATTTACCCCTTCACACAATTTTCTGAATCACCCTCATCACATTCTTGAAGCTGTCCAGTACACAGGAAAGCACACTACACAACCAACATACTAGTGGCACCAATAATTTAAAGAAATTGGACCCACATAAAATGTCAACATAAATGACCTTGTGTGGTACAATTTTGTTGTATAGTTCATTAAAGTATACATATTTTACACTGTCTCCCTGATAATGCACTTATATTTCTCCATCATTTTAGCACTCTGTATTTTTAAATGTGTTTCTAAGTATTATCCCACATTTCTATTGGAAGCAGGTAGAGTTATGTGCCATTTGGTATCCATAATTTATGTCGATTAGATGTCCAGACTTTTGTTGGGTGCACCTACTTTACAAGGGGCTTTGTACCTATATTGAATATCTGCAGGTTGAGAGGTATATATGTGGAACAAATGGACAAAAATGTGAAACATATATCAAGGACATAACTCAGAAGTTCACAGCCTGGTCATTAACTGTTTTTTTCATACTTTAAAAGTTTGTGATGAATTTATATGATTTAAATTGTTCAGTATTACTTCCTATTGATATCTATTGAGAAAATTCTTAAAAATGAATGCATGTGTAAAATTCTTGCAGTATGGGATCTAAGTTGTGTAAAATCTTACTATACAGTACATGTCCTATTAGATCACTGTTGCAGTATTCACTGCATATTGAAGTATCCTGCCAAAGGTACTATACATCTAGTCAATATACTAAAGCCCAGGCATCTTCCTCATGTGCTGTATGCTTGACATATGCCTTAAGCATAAGATTATGAAGCAGTACTTAAGGGACATATGGGTGCAAAAGTCCTCAGGGCTTTCTTGCCCCAGACCAAAAGAGTAGAGGTAATATATTGATTTTGTATTCCAACTTGGAGATGGGGAATGGTACAGCAGGAAACCATCTCAGCCAGGAAAAATGGAAAAATAAAATGATTGTGCATGAGTAAAAAGTGAGTTGACAGACCGAGTCTGGTTCAGCAAATGCAAAAATAATAATTAAGTATATGGATATTATATTAGGATATTCTGAAATATGGAACATCTGTTTTCATTTTGTTGAAGAAAGAGTTGTAGTTAATAATGTAAGGAACAAAATAAGTAAAATAGCTGACCTTAGAACATGATACAATAAGAAACAAATTCATATACCATGTTTAAACAAATACCCTATTTATCAAATCTAATGAAGATTAAACAAGACTTCCATAATGAATATGAAAAAGATATATAGATGTGATCACTATATGAATTAAGTTATTCCATCTCTCAGGAACAAACTACTTTATTTTATAAGAACATCTTGAAACATAAATCAGTGAGACACATTGATTGCTAGACATGTTTATATCATTAATTTGAGTAAAATTTATTTGAAGGCAAAATGGTGTGAATATTGGATCACTAAACTATGACACTGTGAACCTGTGTATCAGCCTGTATAGACTGACATGTCTACTGGCACTCATCTGTCATGGCCACGGATGGATTTGTAGATGGAGGAGGAAAAAACTGAAAGAGAAAAAAATACATCTTGAGTTGCATACAGAAGTGGAATTACATGATACAGTAATACACATAGTGTATGCACTCTGCCATTAGGAATGATGATCAGCCATTCTGAGGCTGGGCTCCATTTTCTCTTCATATTTATCTACCTCTATAAAAGAAAGCTGAATGAACTTAGTGCATTACTGAGCCTGCAAGAAGAAAAGGGAGGAAAAAAAAAAACAAGAGCATGAAAAAAACATTAATTTACAATGTGTATGGTACATAGTACACTCTTCCTCATGCCTTCCTCCTACTGGATAAGTAGAGCAGCATGGCATTCCTCACCAGAATGGGTGGTACCTTTAGCATCACTCTCTATCCTAGGAAGCTGGTACCAGGTATCCACTTTAAATGAAGGGATGTCACAGTGGTCCTTTTAAGCCAACAGAGTGTCCATGGGTGCATCTAAATGGTTACTACCCTTCATTCTGCCTCTGGATGCCATGTTGATTATAGCCATGGGAGGGACAAAATATGGGGAGGTCAGAGGTCACCCATACACAACTGACATATAACATTTTCAAGACTGCATCACTGTCACCTTTTGCCACTTTGGCCATCACACCTGCATTTGCCTTGTCTCATAATAATAGTTAATGACAGTCTTCAGGCTTCATTCCTGTGATGTCTCAAGAAACCCACCTCCTCCTGTTTATACAGTTCTATACTGATATTATCCTCAGCTGAGTGACAGAGTGTCACACCTATCACTAGTTATAATTCAGCATGGCAGCTGTACATCTGTTGGCTCCCAACATGGAACCCCACTTTAGAGATCCTGTACATGTCTGAAGTGCTATATCATCCTTATCATAGACTGCATCAAGCCCCAAAATAGCAGGCCAATGCAGTACACATGGCCAGTATTCATGACATTGCAGCTCCACACTGCTACTAGAGAATGCAATTCCCAACTACCCCTAAGCCATCACCCACTTCAATGACTAGTAACTACCACATCCACTTCCCATGATCCTTTAACATATCATGGCATTGCTGTGTCTTGTCACTAAACCCTGCTACACCTTTACAAATTATGATGCCTATTTCTTGTCCACCGTGTAACCTGTGTGAGTAAAGTAATAATTGATGCAGATCGTGGCCAATCAGCAGACTATACTGCATAGTCTGAGCAAAATATTGCAAGCATCAGTGTTATTCTGTACTGCCTGTACACAGACATAGCTGTGGATCAGATGCTACCTCTTTGCACTACTGCAGTGTACTGCATCTGCCTTGCAAGGTGTGCTGTTGTAGTCTGTTCCTACAAATACTCTTCAGGTGCTACAGCAGGTATCTCGTAGTGTTGTGATGTTCCCATGATGTATCTGCGTATTCACTACAGTATTATGTAATATGGTGCAAACCATAAATATATGGTTGCACATTTCTGGTGTACGTTGCAGTGCACCTCCAGATGTACCCATGCAGTAGAACTGTTCTCTTAGAATTGCAAGTGCACATACATTAAAGTTTCTTGACTGAATGTGCTGTATTTTAAACTATTTCAGCCATGATCTGGGTGATTCATATGGGAATCAGTATCCAAAGTTCCAAGACATATCCAGCATCACCTGTGGGACAGAACACTGGTAGATGTCAAACACGTGCCTGGTGGGAACTACATGGATGTATTGTGTATAATAGCTTATTCACTTCACACCACCTGGCAGAATATGAAGCAGAAGCCCTTCTGGTTAATGTACTGAACACAGTGTGGGGACTATGATAGCAATGCACATGCAGTAGGTGGCTCCATGGACTTGTAACATGACCACGTGTTCTCAGCTCTGCTTCACATGGAAGTTATATTTTTTCCTCCACAGTATTATATCAAGGAAATAGTAAAGGATGTACAAAGTTGATATCTCTGGAACCTCCTAGTGTGTCCCCTGTTGGACAGTGAAAGGCCTCTGTAGCAAATATGGTTAATGCCACATATATTTTTACTGTTAACATGGATGGGCAGTACATGTTTCTCCTTGATTCTATGCATGACAGAAACATGCCTACTAACTCTTGTATGGTCTCCTTATCCATACAATAGCATTCAGCAATATAGCGATGATGAATTTTAAGCACAGGCAGACCTATTTGTGCTACAGAGGGTGGCGACACACAATGTCACAGACAATGGCTTCAAATGGTGGCTGTGGCACTTGCTGCTGCAGCTATCATTAACATTGTACCACTAGTCTACCTCCTGTATCCATAGGGCTGCAGCTATCATTAACATTGCACCACTAGTCTACCTCCTGTATACATAGGGATGCAGCTATCATTAACATTGTATCACTAATCTACCTTCTGTATCCATAGGGTTGCAGCTATCATTAACATTGCACCACTAGTCTACCTCCTGTATCCATAGGGATGCAGCTATCATTAACATTGTATCACTAGTCTACCTCCTGTATCCTTAGGGCTGCAGCTATCATTAACATTGCATCACTAGTCTACCTCCTGTATCCATAGGGCTGCAGCTATCATTAACATTGCATCACTAGTCTACCTCCTGTATCCATAGGGCTGCAGCTATCATTAACATTGCATCACTAGTCTACCTCCTGTATCCATAGGGCTGCAGCTATCATTAGCTCTGCATCACTAGTCTACCTCATGTATCCATAGGGCTGCAGCTGTCTTTAGCACTGCATCACTAGTCTACCTCCTGTATCCATAGGGCTGCAGCTATCATTAGCACTGCATCACTAGTCTACCTCCTGTATCCATAGGGCTGCAGCTATCATTAGCACTGCATCACTAGTCTACCTCCTGTATCTGTAGGGCTGCAGCTATCATTAGCACTGCATCACTAGTCTGCTTCCTGTATCCATAGGGTTGCAGCTATCATTAACATTGCATCACTAGTCTGCTTCCTGTATAAATAGGGCTGCAGCTATCATTAACATTGCATCACTAGTCTACCTCCTGTATCCATAGGGCTGCAGCTATCATTAACATTGCATCACTAGTCTACCTTCTGTATCCATAGGGCTGCAACTATCATTAGCACTGCATCACTACTCTACATCCTGTATCCATAGGCTTTTTGATGTTGAAATTGGATGAGTATGTTGAGACACAATGCCCCGGTGGTGGTGCTGCGGTAGCGTTGTCACCTCACAGTAAGACGCTGTCTGGTTCGAATCTCAGCTAGAGCGTCTTCTGCGTGGAGACATATGTAAATGGGCATACCTTCATTGAAGGTTGTGCATCAGGCCTGGCAAGCCGGTACGTAAAAATCAACTGCCAATCATTAGCGGATCGGAGTTCCGCTGTGGCGACCCCTAACCAGGAAAAGCCGAAAGACACAAACAAACATGTTGAGACACAATGCCAACTTTATAGAACCCTGAATCACTGTATCATGTTTCCTGCCATCATATGCATATGGAACAATGCTCATTTTCATCTAGGACCTCATATGCATACTATTCTGCAGCAATTTGCGAATGATACTATTCTGTCACAGTGTGACCATGCTACTTGTGTCTCTGAACTGTCGCGTCCTTGTGTGTCACTTCTCTTCTCAGTGTTTTGCTTAATGCTGTGCACTAAATTATGCTAAATAACCCCCATAATATTTATAAAAAGGCTCCATTGTGAGTATTTTTCAGAAACCCTTACAGCCTTTGGTTACATTAGTGTTTACAATCTTTGACCATGTGGCAATGGTTGCAAGTAATATACCATTGGGCTGGCTATGTATGGACATCATAATTCCCTAGGTGGAGAAGATAAATTCTCTTTGGGTGTTTGCATCTAATTTGGGGTGTTTGCATCTAATTTGCAAAGCTACAGTCTGATCTAGTGATTTAATGCCTTTAAATTCAATGCTTTATTATACACAAATGAAAACTTGAGGATTTTCTAAATTACTTTACCTGTGATACAATTTGAGGTTGTACAGTGGAGGCATGGATCTAAAACTACAGTTTTGGAGGATGCCAAACACCAGCCTGGAATTCTGATAATCTGTGGTGAAGTGGACCAGTTGCAAACAGGTGGGCTCTGTTAACTGCTTTCATATAACTAGATAAATGTTTTTATGTAGTGTCTGATCAGTCTTCTCTTGCCTGACTTCCTATAAGCAGTTAATCTAATGTAAATTCTCTTTTCTCTCTGTGTTGGCTTTGAATGCATGCTCTTTTTATGACATCTTAATTTTCTGGGCTCCTGCTAACACAGAACTACCATCCAATGTCTTGTGAGCCAACAGCTCACTTTTGCATTCTCCTGTTATAGAACTGAGTTACATGTGCTGATACAACACTCTTCTATTTTCTGGTGTAGATTACAGATACATATTACAAGGCTCTTTTCCTGAACAATGTAGATGCAGTTCTTCACAATATTGTTTGCTAAAGCAGCAACATTGTTTAAGCCACTAGATGGATCAAGTTTATTGATTTACGCTATCAGTGGAAGGCCAAAAACATCTGTATTGTAAATATACTTGTGGTCACTATTTAGAACTTGGATAGTGCACAATCTTATAACAGCAGTAGGTACATCTACTCTCAGAGTCATGGATATCACAAATGTTATGGTAATAACTTGCTGAAGTTGTATTAAACCTGAACAGGTCAATAGCGCAACTATAATATAGTAAGATAAATATTGTTGTGATTGCCGTCTGTGATTGTGGACATAGATACCCAAGTGATTTATTTTTATCTATATTGCCTGCAAGGCAGATTTTGTTTTTTCTTAACTTAGTTTACATGTACTCCCTGCTGCTAATTATGATTTTACAACTACTGAGGAAATGGACAGGAAAATGATTTTTAAAACAGTAAACACATAGCTTGTTTAAAGCTATATGTATATTGCTTCATGTCAATTACATTGCTCTTTCAATGGTTGTAGCTTTTCAGTAGTAAAGCAAACAATAATCCAAATTAAAGAAGCAATAAGCCTTGTACTGCACAAGTCCCCATAAATTATTACAGAGAAAAAAAGTCAGATGGTGTTGATTTACTGTACAAGTTTTAAGCAGGTGGGCTTTAATCTTGTTATATTTATACAGCTATTCAGTCATCCATCCTATTTACACTGCGTGTAAAATTAATAGAAATTAAATAACTCCAGTTTATATATATATATATATATATATATATATATATATATATATATATATATATAGGTTTAGTGTTTATGTTAATTGATCAAATACACATTTGAGTGACACATATCTCAACTAAACATTTTAATTGAAAACATTAGTGCTTGATAATACATCTCAGTGAAAATATTTGGTCTAAACACAAGTTGTGTGAAAAAAACATAGTATTCTACAAGGAGTGTTATTGGGTCTGTGAGCTTGTGAAAAAGTTAACTTCAAGAGTTTTCTGGAGGGGTCATCCCCAATGTGGGGGAAGCCCCCACCTCAAAATTATATATATATATATTAACTCTGTAGCTACGCCAGTTCCAAGAAGGGAGAAATCTCTCAAAATCAGCACAAACTTAGACATTACACCAGCAGTGATTTACAATGGAAAACAGTGATCTGCATTACATCTAGACAGGGGTGTCTCTGTGTTACACTGTTCAAAGCATTCCATTGGTGGACAATATGTTCCATGCAGCATATTTCCTAATTGCATCTGCCAGTACTTCCCATCTGTTGAAGAAATGTGATTGGAATTCCATGCAAGTATATTGTCAAACATTGTGCTTTAGATCAAAATGTTTAGATGAATTGTATATATTCTGTCAATATACATAAACACATATATCGGTAGATCTATATATATATATATATATATATATATATATATATATATATATATATATATATATATATATATATATATATATATATATATATATATATATATATATATATATATATATATATATATATATATATATATATATATATATATATATATATATATATATATATATATATATATATATATATAGATATGACTGTAGATATATAGATACATCTATCTATCTATCTATCTATCTATCTATCTATCTATCTATCTATAAATACATAACTGTATGTCTACATTTATATTTAGATATAGTTATATAGATATCAGTCATCAGGTAGATAATTATTTCCTGATTTTTCATCTAAAATACATTTTTTTTATTCGCTTGGGCTGACACAAATGTTGCAGGTATCCACTTCCCACTGCTCTACTTCTGAGTGGGAGCTAGGCTGTTCCCCAAAACGGTAGCGATCCCTGCACTTATGTTTGATTACTATTGTATGAATGCAGTGAGTGAGTTTACTGTTTACTGGTACTGTCTCCTTTATATAAGTAGGTTGGATGTGGAGGACACAGTCCCACCCCCACACCACAGATATGGGGCACGGATGCAGGGATACTTGCACACACACACACACACACACACACACACACACACACACACACACACATGCACACACACACACACACACACACACACACACAAACTTGGTGTGTGTGTGTTTGTGTGAGATTTTCTTTTAATGTCATTGATGTTTGCATTATTGTGGAATCAGTCTTATATAATCATAGTTTTGTAAAGCTAAATATGGTAAAGTCAATAGCATGACAGAGAGCTGCATGAATTACACATATCACTTCCACAAATGTCTTAATAGCCACAATCTGAATACTTAATGCACTAAAATTGCTATCAGTCATATACAGTACTATTAGAGAACTGCATCTAGTCCATTATAATATTAATGATTATGATCAGGTCTCTGATCATTACAACATTTGTATGTGTTTTAGACATGGATACAAAGAAATTCACCTCAAGAGTGAAGCTAGAGAGGCAGATTTTGGCATCCATGTCAAGAGCATAAAATTAAAAGGTACGTTCAGAGACTTGATCATAATTCTTTGAAGAGCTTGGAGCTTTAAATGCTCCCTGTACTAATGGTTACAGAAAAAAAGTGCAAAGTGTTTTGTTGGCATTGAAAAACAGTAAACCCTGATATTAACTTGTTTATAAAGATGCCAGTTATTAAGCACCTCTCCAAGTGCTGTTAATATCAGGTTTTGAGTTAGACTAGTGATTAACTAGGCTGTTTTTTCCTGATATTGAAGTGCAATTCTGACGTTTGATGCACTACAATAACATTATGTTTGGTCTTTAGTTACTTCCATGTTCTTTAGTTTATGGCAAGTCAACAATATTACAATGCAAATGCATTAGCAGGACATTAATTTATGTGTGCATTTCAGTAGCTGACATCACACATCTCTCTGTTGGATATGTATTATGTGATGAGCTTTTCTTTATGTGTACTAAGAATATATATTTATTCATGTCTACATTTATTACCTGGTAAGGTGGGTTGCTTGAAGAATTGTGCTCCTAGAATGTCAACTAGACATCTCAGTTCAAAGAACTATTCTTCCACATGAAAAAATTGATCAATATCTAGATACGTTTCTAAGGTTTTCCACTCAGACTTCAACCACTGTGAAGAAATACCTCAGGATTTTGGGTCTCACGAGATCAATAATTCTCATGTTACCCCTGGCAAGATTCCACATGAGAAAGATACATAGGTATCTGAAATCTTTTTTGTCCCATCTTTACCACCATGTATCTTTTCAAATCCCAGTGCTGGGGTTTGTCAGAAGAGAAATCTTTTGGTGGAGACAACAGATATCTGTAAATCCCGGTTTTCTCTTCTTCCTCCCTGTTCCAAAGCTGTCAGTCATCACAGACATTTTGGACTTTGCTCGAAGAGCAGTTTCAGGAGTGATAAAGTACGAAGGGTGTAGAACACCAGTGACAGAAACAAGCACATAAATATCAAGGAGATGCTTGTCCTTATCAAGGCACTCCACTCTCTGAACCATATTTGGCCCCTGGGACCTCTTCAAGTGGTTACAGAGAATACCACAGTCATGTTGTGCATCAACAAGCAAGCAGGAACCATGAACCCCCCCCCCCTTGGCAAACTAGCTGTGTTCGCTTGGGAAATAGCTTCACAGCACAGTTTCACTCTCCAGGCACCCTATAGTCCATAAGAGCAAAACTGTGTGGCAGACAATCTGAGCAGGGTCAAAGTAGACCTTCATGAATGGAAACTAGATCAGGAGTTCTTCCAAGATTTGATCCATCTGTGGGGAGTTCCTCAAGTAGATCACTTTGACTCCTCTCTAATCAACTGACAAGATTCTGTTCAAGGACTCCATGCAAGAAGGCCTGGAAGACAGATGGCTTTTCTTTTCCTTGGGCATGAATCTTCCTGTATGCTTTTCCACCCTTTCCACTTACATCCAGAGTACTTCTGAAGATTCAGAAGGAATCCCCAAGATCATTGCCCAACTAACTGTGGCTCTTCCTTATTTTGGAAATGACCGCAAGCTTCCTCACAGACTGGATCTACTCACACAAGAACAGTGCTGTTTGATATATCAGTAGATGTTCAAATGATCACAGCTGCAGTAGCCGTTCCCTCCCTTCCTCCACCCCCCTTGTTTTTTGGCGATTTTTTTATGTCAGGGTGTGGACATTCATCATTTTTGTTCCTAGCATTTTCCTTTAAGAGCTCAGCCTCCCTTTCTCTGTGTTTTAGTCACTCAGCTGGAGCCGCCTGGCAGTTTGGGCACATGGAAGGTGCCCTGAAGCTTTGAAAGCTGGCCAGCTGTTGATATAATCCATGTATCTAAGGCTACTGCAGCAGTGATCATTTGAACATCTACTGTTATGGTAAGTTTAGCTTGCACAACTGTACTGTTTTTGTAAACATATTCAAAAAAAAAAAGCACATTGGTACTAGGAATTGCTATTGTCACAAATGAGCCAGTGCAACATGTAATTACTGATTTGGAAGGCATGATAAAAGTGCTGGTTGCTCTGACAAGTTATGTTAAAAGAACTCAATGCTCAAAAAAAAAAGATGTATAGTGTTAAATCATGACTGTCCTTCATGAAAACTGGGATAGATGCAGGCTCTTTTTTGAGCTAAAAGTTTAATTTTTCTAAGGTCATTGGTTGAGGTTGATAAGGGTGGACTCAGGAGCTGACTATTACTACTCTTAAAATGATGATGGTAATCTCGTTGTTAATTGGAGGAGATTAGCAAGTTTATACTTTGAGAATATCAAGAGGGACATCCTCAGACTTCTAAAGATTCAAGACAGGATTTTGTGAATTTTTAAGCTAATAAATCTATACCAGTAATCTCAGGCACAAATAGAAAGTCTTTGACTAGTCCCATTACCCATGATGAGATTTACTCTGTTAATGATGGCCTAATAGTAGGAAGGCACTTTATCTTGATGGACTAATTCCAGGTGTTTTAAAAGCTTTCAAAAACATTTTGGTGCCATGAATCTTTTTGAGAAGATTTCATTTTGCAACATAGAGAATGTGGGTTCCTAAGATTTTTGGCAAACCATTTGAAATATATTAAACCACAGTTTATTCTTATGAATAATCATGGTTTTACCAACAGTAAGGCTGGCGGTGAAGATTTGGTTAGACTTTGGTTGAAATTGCAAAGTGAGGAGCAGTGGTTGGGTAATCAGTCTGTTGCCTTCTCACATGATTTTCAGAAGGATTTTGACTTAGTTGAATAGAATTTTCTTTGAATCTTTGCTAAACAACTCCAAAGAACAAAGTAAAAATTAAAAAGCAGTAAACCAAAGACCAGGAAGGAACCAGACCACAAAACATATAAGCTTTTGTTCGTTTAATAAAACACCATGAACTTCATCAGAATAAATACAAAAACTTGAAACCACCCTTTAAATACTTGTCATGTGCAAAAAATCATCCAATGACAAAATGCTTCAAATAAATTATTTAAATAGCCATTGTGATGTCATGAAAATTTAAAAATACACTACATTTTTTGACATTGCATATGTATAAAAACATATATATATATATATATATATATATATATATATATATATATATATATATGGGTTCCCTACGTTAGACCGAAAGCTCGGAAGATCGACAATCACATCACCGACCCCAGAAGACAGACGGAGCAGATAACCGACAACTTGTAATCCTGACAGCTAAAACACCGAAATGGGAAATGTATGAGCGCGACTCGGTAAGTGTGCGATAGTGAGGGATTTAGGGTTAGGGTGCGGGTAAAGTGAGTTTGCGATACTGAGGGACTTAGGGTTAGGGTGCGGGTAAGGTAAGTGTGCGATAGTGAGGGATTTAGGGTTAGGGTGCGGGTAAGGTGTGTGTGTGATAGTGAGGGATTTAGGGTTAGGGTGCGTATAAGGTAAGTATGTGATAGTGAGGGATTTGAGGGTTAGGGGCAGATTAAGTGAGTTTGGGTTAGGGTGTGGGTAAGGTAAGTATGCGATAGTGACGGACCTTAGGGTTAGGGTTTGGGTTAAGGTTAGTGCATAGATAGCTGTGTGTAAGGTGTAGTGTAGGTTTTTAGGTTGTTGGTGTGCTTGTGTTGAGTGTGTGTTATGTGGAACAGCAAACTTTTTGTTTTGTTAACTGTCGGCATTGTGGTTTGTCAGGCATGTGAACTTTCGTGTTTTTGCGGTTTCGTTCTTGTGGTGTCGGTGTTGTGTACTGTCGGTTTACTGTAGTAGACCCATATATATATATATATATATATATATATATATATATATATATATATATACATACATATATATATATATATATATATATATATATATATATATATATATATATATATATATATATATATATATATATATATATATAAAATAGTCAACAATAACAAATGACTACACAGTGTTTCATCAAATAAAGCCCATTTTGTGAACAGCTTGGCTCACTACATCAAAGCCTTTGTAACTGAAGAAAACACTTGATGTTAATAGTTTCATTTAGTCCTGGAGGGTAGTTTGCTGTTAAAGCTATCTGCCAGTTAGTTTCCTACATTCTAACAAGGCTTTAAAATTACCAACCAAAGGACACAAACTATTTTGTCTAAAACAAAGAATGTAAATTTCTTAAAATTGTTACATAACAAAACATGTTGTGCCAGTGCATTATTCCTGTCTTTGTTTCTCACTGCCAACACATGTTCATAAATCCTTCTACTTAATGACCTGATGGTGTTGCCAACATAAAAACTGGTACAAGAATTACATACTGCGAGATAAACAATGCCCACAGAATCACATGTAAACCTGTCCTTTGCCCAAATAACTTTCTTGAAATGTTTCAACTCAACAGAACCTGAATTGGCTATGTATCTACATTGCCTGCAATGACCACAAGCAAAAGTCCCAGCAGGATCATTTACCTCATTGTGTGATGTCTTAGAAGTACTTTCAGGTATACTTCTTATGTTACATACCTTTTTATAAGTGAACAAATGTTCATTACCCAGGATTTTCACCAATTCAGAATGTCCAAGCAACACCTTCCAATTTTCCTTAATAACACGCCTAATAATGTCCATTCCATCTGAAATGGGCAATGGGAAGGCAAGCTCAAACATCTTGTTGTTTTGATTCACCCTACTTGCTACACTGAAATTGCTTCTCAAAATGGGGCTAGCTAAACTGTCTCTGAGAGTTATAACTTCAGCAACGATGTTACGTAACCAAAACAAATCATATCCCCTGGCTATAGAAAATCCAGTCAGTTTGTTAACCTCACCATCAAAAACAGAATCTTCACTGGTCAAATGACTCAGCCTTATAGGTTGTCTCTTGACAACCCCTCTTTTCATATGTTGGGGGTGAAGACTGTCCCTGTGCAGGAACTGATTGACAAAGGTAGATCTTCTGTGGATACTGCTACTGAAACTAAAACTGTCATCAAGTAGTTCCAAATGAATATCCAGGAAGTCTATTGTTTTCCCAAACCCTCCCAAGGTAAAGTTCAAAAAACTGGTTGAACAGTTCAGGTCTTGCAAGAATAGCTGGAAGCTGTCAAGGTCCCTTGCCACAAAAAAAAAAAAAAAAAAATCATCAATGTAACACCTGTAAAATAAAATGTCCTTAGCCAAAGGATGTGTTACAAGAAATGTCATCTCCCACATAGCCATAACTAGATTAGCAAAAGAGGGAGCCACTCTAGAACCCATGGCCACACCAGATATTTGCTTAAAAATACTAGTTCCAAACTTAAAAAATTACTTTCCAAAATCATTTCCATAAAGGCACACAAAGTGTTGATCTTAACATTGTCAAAGTCAATATAACCAGTCAAATATTCCCTAAATAAATCAATTCCAACTTCTTGATCTATACTTGTATAAAGGGAACTGACATCAAGTGTTACAAAAAATATAGATGACATATCAAAATTTTCCAAATTAAATTCACATAACTCTAATAGATGCCATGAATCTTTTAAATAAAACCTTGAACTTTGAACACTAGGGTTCAAAATTGTATCTAACCAAATAGAAATTGGTTCAGTCTTAGAGTATGCTGCTGACACTATGGGTTTAAAATGGGGGGGGGGGTGCTTCTGCATTTGTGGACTTTAGGAATACCAAAGAGAACTGCTAACTTTGGATGTTCAACCTGTAAAAACATGTATACTGAGTGTCCAATATTACTGTGACAAAATAAATCAAATAATAAAGTGTCAATATGCTTGAAACACAATAAAACTTCATTTATATTGACCTGTTTGTAGTTTCTATGGTCACTCAAAAGTTGCAGGATGGCATTTTCATAGTCCACAGTATGCATAATGACTAGGCCCCATCCTTATCTGCCTTCATTACTCTCAGATTCTTGTTGGTAGCTAAGTCAATTAATGCTTTCCTCTCTCCCTGAGTAAGGTTATCGGTATTGTGGGACCATCTACTAATGTTCCTAAAATGCTGTTCACATAATGTACCAAAAACTTGTAAAGAAGAGCATAAGGCAGGATTATAAGTACTTCTACATTTACATTGTTCTGTGGGTAAAAGAGAAGTAGACAAACCATCAAAAATGAACTTCAAATTCAACTTTCTTAAGTATAACTTAAAATTCACAAACAAATTTACTACATTCACTTTGTTGGAAACAATAAATGTAAAGTCACGTTGTAACACCTTATAGGTGTTATCTGTTAAGTTAACATCAGACAAATTTAAAATGTCTATATATAAATGTAATTTCTTTTTTTGTTGTTTCTGTTCCTGTTATTCCCTTTCTTCCCTTGTTCTTTCTTGTGTGTGGCCTGAACTTCTTTCAACCACCTTGGGGTTCTCTGCACCCCTGATTTGTCCACTAAAAAAGGTCCATTCATTGTAGACACAGCATCACCAACATTGGGAGAATTATTAACAGCATTCATGTTACCAGCATCACACTGACTAGAAACAAAAGTAGAAGCAACTGCCTCTGTAAGACCATTAGTACTATCAAATGCATGAGTTGGTTTCACAGTTTGTACTGAAGTTAAACCTTTAGGTAAAGGATAGGCAGTCTTGTCTTTATAGGCAGCCAAGTCCCTCTTCAGTTTTCTTTGTTTCCTATTAATAATGGTCATCCTCTGCCTATCTACTTTGATGGAAATACCTTTATATAAAGTAGAAAAGCACTGGAAACATTTGGACCCCCTAACTCTCATGTCCAGAGTTTCCATGTCACTTTTTAAGTTAGTAATATTACATTTGTAAAGGACGACCAGCATTTTCATCAGGGCGACACCAGTACCATTAAAAAGTTCAGTCAATTGCTGGTACAAAGTGTCCCCTTGTTGAACACAGGAAATTTAAATAATCTTAAGCCACGAGGTACACAACAGAGTGTTACACATTCTTCTAAATAAGCCACTTCTAACTGCAAAGAAATAATTTTAAGGAAAGTTTTTCTAAAGAAAATATGTCATTTTTGCAAATGTCAAACTCATCTGAGCAGCTGCTTTCAATAGTGGCACTTGCTTGTATTTCATGACTGTCCAATTTGAAGCTTTAAGAGGAGACTACCCTCTAGGACTAAATGAAACTATTAACATTGTGTTTTCTTCAGTTACAAAGGCTTTGATGTAGTGAGCCAAGCTGTTCACAAAATGGGCTTTATTTGATGAAGCACTGTGTAGCAGTTTGTTATTGTTGACTATTATATATATATATGTTTTTATACATATGCAATGCCAAAAAATTTTGTAGTGTATTTTTAAATTTTCATGACATCACAGTGGCTATTTAAATTATTTATTTGAAGCATTTTGCCATTGGATGATTTTTTGCACATGAAAAGCATTTAAAGGGCGGTTTCAAGTTTTTGTATTTATTCTGATGAAGTTCATGGTGTTTTATTAAACGAACAAAAGCGTATAAGTTTTGTGGTCCGGTTCCTTCCTGGTCTTTGGTTTGTTGCTTTTTCAGTTTTTGAATCTTTCTCCATATTATGAAATTCCTGGACTTTTTATTGGGAAATATGCTCTTCTTCATATGAAGTTTTCAACTTGCGCATATATTAATGGTATCCTCTCTTTCACTATTAGTTTATGCCAGAGCACATACCAGAAATGCCTGCTCTCTCTACTCATTTTGCAGAATGCACTCATACCTCTCAACTGTACAGATTTTCACAGAATGTCCAAATTTTTGCCTCATATCTTTGGTCCATTTTTCATAAAATTGTAGTTTTCTGGCTAATTAGTGGCAAATCATTAAAGATCGAAGTTATAAAATAATGACAGACATTTGAGTTTCAGACTTCATACCCTTCAGAAAATTCATGCTAATGTAAAATCTGTTATTCTATCAATTTTCTAAGTTTATAAGAGCAATATTTAAAAATTGTCCCTATTTTTGGGCCTTTGTCCCAGTTTTATTCATGGCTTTGTCCAGATTTTGTGCTCTAAGAGGTTGAGAGGTATGAATGCACTCCATAGTGAGGGTATAACGTTTGCTAATAATACTTCTTTTGTGCTGTCTCCATGGTGCACCTTTGATTGTAGACTATACTTATCCAAGCACATCTGTGCTTTTCTTAGGATTTTAGCTACTTTAAGAGTTTTTCAATTTTATTTTCAGTTCTACACATGTCATAGCCCAAGATATACTGTGAACCTCCCCAAACCTCCCAGTGGAAATGATTCAGAAAGTCTTCAAGTGTAATCATATGTGAGAACACTAATACTCGCTCTTATTTTTTAAAGAAAAGTTGTAGCATGGTGATGTGTGTTGTTAGCAATGTGGTCGGTCAGTTCAGGTTATTTGTATACGGCTTGAGCTTGTAAGGAGGTACAGAAGTTATGGATTTTGTTGATTAATCATGAACGATAGTCAAACAGAATCCATTTACCTGATACCTAGCATGCTCATTTTTGGCTGTCAGCATTACCATTGACTGGATACACTTTCAATAAAACACTGTAATGTAGAGGCAGGGTTAGCATTTCTTCTCTGCTTTCTATTGTTTTCAAGTTTTGGAAGAGGCTTCCAGAAACACTACTTTCATCATTTTTTCTACATTTAATATGCTGAGAGTGTAGGCATATAAAGACTTACATGTGAAGTAATCAATGATTTTTCAATGACTTTCATTTATGCTTTTCAGTGCTGTTATTTTATTAGATAAGGGTATAAATTTAGCATTTATATGTGAGAAAGATTGGCCTTTATATTAGGATATTTATTTTTATTTTATGTTTTTTATGATTGCTTTAGTACACTTTTGATTTGTAATGGGTTAGTGTTTTTTTTATCTACATCTTCTGACGTGATTGGATTTACTGCCGTAACCACTGGTTGATTTTTTTCTTTGTATTATCTGTTTGGTTATACAAATTCATTTTTTTTTTGTTTACAATGATGTTAACTGTCTGTTAACAAAAAAAAAAAATAAATAAAATAAAATAAAAAGATTCTGGATATTACTTATCTAAAATAACTTTGGCCTTCTCCATTGCCTTGCATTACCACCCTCCTCACAAAATCCAACCATAATACGTGGTATTTTTCATGAAAACAAAGCCTAATTTCATATGCAACATTTTAGACTTCCATTATTTCTGTGGCACAAGTGATTAGAGCTTTGGTACCTGTTGGAGTTGGCCAGGGAGGATTAGATTAAGCAGTATCTCCTGGCTTGCCTATCATGATGGTAGGGAACATGCTCTGGCTTGCTACATAGGTGACAGCTGTAGGCACTTCACCCATTGGAATAAGACCACAATGTCTCAGCACACTTCTTAATTAAGGAGAAATTAGCAGGCAGAGGCCCTTTTTTTCTTAGGATACAATATAGCAGAACTTGGTTGAGTTGCTGAGAGGGGAGAGAGAGCTGGCTGTCACAAAGGACCAATAAAATAGCTCTTTCCTAACCAGCCAACTAGCATTTTAATGTCTCTTGAATTGTATTTGTTACTTTAGTCATGCACTGCTGGCAATTAAATATTTAAATGTGTTATTTATTGCTTTTAATCAGTTCTGAGGAAGTTCTGAAAGTTGTAGGAATGAAAGCGCTAAACTGGTTTAAATAAAATTTCATTTATTGGACTCTGGGGTTCTTTGTGTTTTTCTGATTCACTGTTCATCTGGAAGTGTGTTATTAGTTTGTTCTCCTTGTTTTTGGTTGCAAACTTTTTAAAATGTTCATTTATTACAGCATCACCCATCCATGCCAAAATCAACCCCAAACCAGAGTAAAACATAAATGATTATTCACCTGTGCCCTCTGTACAAAAAAAAAAAAAAAAAAAAAAAAATATATATATATATATATATGCAGTGTGTGTGTGTGTGTGTGTGTGTGTGTGTGTGTGTATATATATATATATATATATATATATATATATATATATATATATATATATATATATATGTATATATATATATATGGGACCACTATTGAATCCCGAAATTCTGACATATCGAATTTCAGAATCCCGAGATTATATAGCCGAAAGATCTAAATACCAAAACACCAGAAGCTCGAATTTTAAAATTCCGATGTTCTGAGATGTTGAAGTAGCGCTTCTGGTGTTGCGGTTTGTTAATGTAATGGATAGGTGTAAGTTCAGGTGAGTATCTATGTGTAAGTCTGTTGGTTAGGGGCTTTAGTGTGTTTCAGTGTGCGTTGTGACTGTGATGTGTGTGTATGAGGGAAATGTAGGTGTGTGGTGGTATTTTTGTGTGTGTCTGTGTAGTGTGACCTTGGAGTTAGTATATTTAAGTGGGGGACACAGGCCCCCACATGGGATATACAGGGGGTTTTGCCCCCTTTTTGTATGTAGTCTAAATGCTCATTAACACATCTATCCAACAGTCTTATAGCCCCTCCTGGTAGAAGAAATGATTCTTACCCCTGCATAAAGGGTGAAACACAGCTGATCTTTCCAGCTATAGATCCACAGCCACACTTTCCCTTATCACAAATAATCTTAGAGAAAATGTGTCTATTCTCAATTCTGCAATTACCTTCTTACAAGTTTCTCATAGTAAACTGCTCCATCAGCTTGGCCATCTTGATTTGTCCTGCTGTAGTCTCTCCTGGTTCCTCACCTACATATCTGACAGATCCCAGGCTGTTAAATGGAAATCAAGTATCTTCACCTTTTTACCAATTTCTGCCAATGTTCCCACAACTCCATAGTATGAGCATAATTTGCACACTCCCTCAAAACATGCCAAACTAATTAAGTATGCTGATGATATAACCCTTATCTGCTCTGCAAAAAATCCCATTCTTCTCCAATAATACATGCAAGATTCATTCATTCTCCTTCACAGAAGGCTGGCTAGAAAAATCAGACCTAATACTAACAGCAAAAAAAAAAAAAAAAAAACATTTCCTTTTCACTCACTGGTCTCATACCAAATGCAAAGCTATCTTTTAAATCACCTTTGGAAATAACACAAATATTGAGGTAGCCTCCAATACTAAATTACTAGTGGTTATAGTAGACAACACTATGACATTCAACCTCCACATCCAAAAAGCATAAAAGACACACACACACCAGAAATTATAAAGCCAATCCTTTCTGACTGAAAGTATCCGGATAAAATCAGCATCCAACTTCTTGCTACCTACAATCTTGTATGCCTCGCCTATTTTCACCAACCTCCAGTCCACCCAGACAACTAAACAAGAACAATGCCACAATAAATTAGCAAAATTTGCTTCCAACAAGCCATACTCCATACATCGATTTATTGGGTTCCTAGTACCTGACCAAAAGTTTAGGTTAGCAAATACCTAAACGTCGATCTAGTAATAGCGAAAGCAAAAAAAAATGCAAACGGACAATTTAACGCAGGGAAAAAAATTCCCTTGCCCGTTATGCGGATTTTGCCCATTTCCCCACTGTAGAGCGATCTTGGAGTTGGTATATTTAGTTAGGGGGTGTGTAGCGGGCACAGCCCCCCACATCAGGCTGTGTGTGTGGCAAACCCTCCCCCCACTTCCATTGTGTTTTAAATTTTTTTTTTTGCGGCCAAGGGAATTCATTCCCTACATTAAATCAACGGTTCGCTGTTTTCATTTTTCAATATTACTAATTCAACGTTTAGGTATTTGCTAACCTAAATGTTCGATCAGGTAATATAGACGCAACTTATTGCCCTTAGACACATGAACTGCCTTGAGTACCTCATCTCCTAACCTCAATTTGCATGCAGATTAGTTTTACACCATGAAAAATGCTCTGCCCTAAGCTATATACTACAACTCCTGTCCACCAACAGAGATCTCCACTCTACTGACACTAAAACTCCTGTCCACCAACAGAGCTCTCCACTCTACTGACAAATATCTCCTCTCAAGCTTACAACAAAGAAGGAAATGCTCTTTAATTTAGTTGTATTTCAAAATCGTGGAACACAGTTCCTTCTGCAATCAAACTTCTCAACAATACACATCTTCATGATAAATAAAAACTGTTCCTGCTTGAATCCTGGCTATGCCCCTGCTATTCCTCAAGTTAAATCATTCCTAATCTACTTCTCCAATGTACACAAACATATTAGTGATTATCTCTTATCTCTTATTTTTCTGCGTTCAGCTCTTCTTATGACAAAATACATATAATTATAACTGACCTAATGTACTGTTGCTTCAAGAAAAAAAAAAAAAACTCTTGTTTTATTTCAAAATGATCTGCCTTATTTATCTTCACTTTGTATGTAATGCTGCTAATGGTTAATGGATAATTCTGTATATTGTTTATTATTGCTGTAAATAAATGTTATGGAATTTTTATGTAATGCTGCTAAATGTTACCTGAGTATTCTTTATGTTACATTTCTACTACTATTATTATTTCTTGTGGAGCTTTACTCCCTGAGCCTCTGCTGAAAATGGACTTGATTGCCCAGTTGAACTTTCCTAGTAAAACAAATAAAAAAAAAGATAAATAAATACAGCATGGCTTTGTTAAGGGATGAGAAGGTATGACTTAATCACACATTGCCTCAGTACATTAAACAGCATGTGTCAGACTCCAGCACTTGAACATATCTACAGTTGCTGGCTTTGTATATCTTGCTAAATCTTTTTGACACCCTAAGATAAAGTTTCTTTCAGTCTTTTTTTTTTTTGAGTAGAAGATGTTAAGGGAAAAGGAGTGTTTCTTTTCTGGATTAACTATTTTCATTACACCAATATTTCAAATCCCCATCAGTGGCTGTATATTCAATTTTCTTTTATTGAATAATTTCACACCTCTGCCTTCTGGCCATCATGCCTCCTCATACTGAAAATCCATTTATTTCCAGAGGTGGAAAATTCCCAGTTTATCTGGGGTGAGAACTGTATAAGAGACCATCTTGCAGACACTGAGTTTGCTTGTACCCTTGATGGCATCCCAGCTATGAGATCATTTTTTTTTTTAAATGTAAATGGCCTAACTTCTCCCATCTGGAGAAATGAACACATGTGGCACCTCAATGACTCTTTTGTCTGCTTATACTTCTGTCTGCATATACATTTCTTAAGATTTGCCAACAAGTGCTATACTGACGTATGCACTCACAACTACACCTTCTCTGTACTAACTCACCGCATCCTGACACATCTACACCATCGAGCAGAGGCTGCCTCATTAGAGAATTGGGTAAGGTCTCTGGGAACATCACCGCCAGGACTGAGACACCAATCCTCCATAACCACAGAGTGAAATGCCTCAGCTGCTAATTGAACTACAGTTGTCTGGGTCATAGTTGGGGATAGATCCATTTACTCCACTGGTGCAAGTTGTATGTCCTCATCTTTCTGACTAGCTAGAGGAACAAGATGGGGTGAACAGTGTCCCTTGTATTGCTTATCCTTGTAGATGACAGTATAGATAGTTACTCCAGCATAATTACTTGAAAAAGGACATACCCATTTAGGGCTCAGAACACATACTGACAAGTTGTTGTGTGGATAACTGCTTGACTTACATTTTGCATAGCTTAGCAAGAGGAAATAACTTGACCTCAGTCACCACTGCTCTTTTTATAAGGACCTAGTGCATGTGGTTTTCAATGTTATTGTCCAAACAAGACAGACTCGAGAATGAGACCAATTGGTCACTTTCCTGGATGAACAGTAGAACAGCATAATGTTATTGTTTAAAGCTGAATATTGCCACACTAATGGCTTTCACTTACTTTAAAATGACATAGGGGTAAATGCTGTTGGCCTTTCTCAAAGAAATTGGATGACATCCAGTAATCTTTGCTGAAGATGCAGATGTATCAAATTTCCTTTTATTTTCTCCTACTGTGAGAATACCCAACTGTAAATGTAGCCTGAAAAAAAAAAACTAACAGAGGTAACCATATGAACCATGGAAGTCTACCTTCCAAACATTAGATCATTTTATGCTCTGGGTTTTTGGTGCTCATATTGTTGCTGTTAAGATTCTGCCAGATGAGGAATAACTCACAATGTTTTACTGAAGAAAGGCATCATTTCCAACTACTCTATCTTTATTAAAACTTATTAATTTACATAATGTTAGTAAGGTATGGTCTAAACTAAATTTAACTGGTATAGGTACTCTAAATCAAAATCTGAAATAAAGTTAGGTGAATACGGATGCCTTATCTTAGCCTTTGGTCACATAGTGGTCCTAAATTTGGAGGCCAGTGGTGCATGGGGGAGACTTGATACTATGTCATTTGTGGCAGTGATGGTGCTGGAAATGGCACCTGAAAGATAAACAGTAAATTATCTGTGTTGATGACTACAATGCACTTCAGTAATAGCAAAGTGGACATATGAACAGCTGCCATTTTGTCCTCCCAGGAGTAAAATAATGTGATGATGATCAGGTTAGCCACTCTGAGATGAAGTTAGCGATACTGACTTCAAAGTCTGTTAAATCAGAGGACAAAGTAAGCTTGAAATGTTGTGTGTGACTGGATTTTCAGAGGGAAAATAACTTTTGCGCTGTACATTTTACATAACGGACAGGCTGGTGGACTGGTTCATTTGTCTGGTGAATTGCATGATCTTGTTGAGACTTTATAGGATACCATCACAATTTTCTAAATTTATAGAGGACATCCTTGAAATGTTTTGGAGTGTTTTTACTAACAGCACATAAGGAAACAGTTTTTGTTCCTGCTATGGCAATGACAAAGTCTGCTATACAGAAAAGAAGATAATATTTTACAATAGTTACTCTGTTCAGTTAGATAAAGAGCATTCCCAACTTGTTGAGGTTATGCAAACTTGTCTTGTTAAAGATTCTGTTTCCAATGTGAGAAAAATTGATCTCATGTGCAGGAATAGTCACAGACACTGGAACTCTAGTATGTAATTTTCAATGCAGATAATGACACATACATTAGAACACTGGGGAAGAGAGAGAGAGAGACTTTAAAACTGCCTGGTCTACAAGACGTTATGATAGATGATGAGTGAATTATTACCAGAGTTGTTTGGGCAGTCCTAAACTTCTGCAGCATTATGAACATGAATAGTTTTTAGATGTTCACACCTGATTTGAACATGAATAGTTTATAGATGTTCACACCTGATTTGAACATTAATAGTTTTTAAATGTTCGCACCTGATTTGAACATGAATAGTATTTAGATGTTTGCACCTAATTTGAACATGAATAGTTTCCAGATGTTCGTACCTGATTAGTCCACTTAGGTTTGTGGTAACCTATGACTTATGATATTATTAATCTTTATGGTGCACTTGTGATGTAGTACTTTACAGTCATTATTCACTATAAAAATACCCTTGTAGCTGCTAGCAGGGTTTGCGTCCTGCTCTTTTGATCAGTATTTTTGAAAATGTTATTAATTAAATATTGCAGGGCTGTTGTTTTTTTTCCAATATATGCTGATAACATATTGTGGGTTATAAAGAACCTTTGATATTGGAATTAGAGGTCTAGGTTGATATTTAGGTGGCATATGCTAATGGGACTGGGTAAACCCAATTTGTACATAGCAGCAGGCAAGAGGACCATATGAAAATTACTATCAAAGATTAATATATTAGAAGAAATTTCAAGTTAAAGCATTAGCTGTTGTGTAAGTTGATATTAGGTAATGCATTGTTAGGGGGTGATAGAAGTCTGATATGGAGAGTAGTCTTAATGAGAAATGCGGTCGGTGAGCTAATGGATTGTAGCTGCCCCTACAGTTACATATTTGCATATATGTGGGAATGTGGAAATGCTGGACGTTATTGTACTCAAAAATAAAGGAAGTTTGTTTCTGCAGGGGGTTATAAGGGCAATGTGGTTGATGAGTTAGTAGTAGAATGAAATTGTGAAATATTCATCTGTGACTGTGTTATAGGACTCTCTCCTTAAGGCAGTAATTTATTTACAGGTGCATGTCTTGATCAACTGGTAACTAAAGACAATATACTTTATGAGGTATAAGATACTGGTTTGATATTTAAGGCAGTACCAGCTGAGTGGCAGATAATGTGTTTTCCCATGTTGCTTTTTAATTAATTGAGCATGATGAAAAATTTTACTGGAATTGGTGAGTCAAATAATTTAAATTTCTGCCTGAAAGGGAGGGTGAAGGCTTCTGGGCTGTCATCCTAAGATATTCTGACAGTGGACCTGAACTCTTCCCTTCCTTATTTCATCCTCTTCTTTTTCCCTTCCCCAACTTTCTTTCCTTCTTCCTCCTGTTTTCCACTATCTGACTATGTCTTCTGTCATCCTGCATATTTATATTATAATCTATTTTTCTGCACCTTCCCAACTCTTACTACTTATCTGAATAGCATCTTTTTCCAAGATCTCTAACACATTTCACATCCTGACATCTTTCCTCATCTTTTTGTATTTAACTTTTACTGTCTTTTTTTCCTTCCCTCCTGTTAATTCCTTAATATTTGGACAACTGGTACTCTGAATTTATTTACTTGTATATATTGTACTCTGAATTTTTGTACTTATCAGCATTTTGTACTGCAAATGTATTGTACTTGTATAATTTGTATTGTGGAGCTTTTCCTCCTGGGCTTCTCTGAATAAGGGCACAAGCTCAGTTAGAGTATCCCAGTAAACAAATGTCAAATAAAAAAATATGTGGAAGTGCAATGCATTGTGAGGCTTCAGGCAGATTAAGTTTGACGGCAGTAATGTTTACTTATTAGCTGGTAAACTTATGCAAATAACAGCGGAAAGTGTGTCAACCAGTACATTTTCTTCTTTTTTTTTCCTTTTCTTTTTGATGGGGGAGAAAACATGCTCTTGCAGTATTATAACGACCCATATTATGGAAGTTTTAAGGAAGTGTGTAATATCGATGACATTACTGCTATTGCATAAATATTTTCATGGGATTTTTATTTTACTATTTGTAGACTCCCTAATATGAGTCTGTTCTTGGAATATTACATTACATTTTACATTCTGCTACTTTAAGGATCTCTTCAGTCGTTATTGAACATATATTGCAATACAGAAAAGATGAGTCTAATCAAGTGAGATTATGATGCCACTTTAGTGAATGTACAGCTTTATTAGATTTTGATATTGAGTTCAAAGTTTAAGGGAGGTTCTATGGATGAGACAGGCACCTAGCATTTCAATTATCTTATAGGACAATTAGCAATGTTGTGTTTGTGTGTTGGATGTAATGTCTATTCCTATGCATGGTATGGGATCCATAGCACAATGTCGAACTTACAAAAGTTCGATCATTGCAATATTGAACCCTTATGTCTAAAACCCAACAAAACCAAAAGCACAGAACAGCGATTTTTTTTCCCCAGGGAAAAAAAATCGCTGTTCCGTGACAAAAAAAAAAAAAAATTAACTTAAACTTAAACTGAAGTGGGCTGTGCCCCCGACCCCCCCCCCCACCACTTAAATATACCAACTCTGAGATTGCACCACAGTGGAGGAAATAGCAAAGCCCCAAAAACAGCCCACCGTTTTTTTTCCTGGGAAAAAAGTCGATGTGCCGTGGCTTCGCTATTTTCCACTTCCGAACTTTAGGGTTTGATATTACAATGTTCGAACTTGTTTTAGTTCGATGTTATAATATAGACCCCATGGTATGACATGTTTAGTTATCCTTCTCTATAGAAAACTGTAAAGATTTTCAACTGGCTTGATATATTACTACTTATGGGAATGTTTGTGTTAAGGGCGTGCTTTGCATTGCTCTACTACTGGTTTGACTAAAATTTAACATGTAAAAAATGCATGAGACTATAGGTTTTATTAGCTTTTACATTGTCACAGATTATATAGATCTTAGATCAAATATATGCCATTAAGCACTTTTAGTAGCCTTTTTCTTATTTATTGTTGACATCAGATATTTGCATTTCTTTTTAAGGTAAACTCATAAAATGGACTTAGATGCCTTGGCTTTCTTTTAATGATTTATGTAATCAGTGCTTTCATCAGAGGATATTACTGATCTCAACAGATATATTTCTTGTTTTGCAATATATTATCCCTTTAAATATATGTTTGTGATGTAGTTTGAGCACTTTCCTTGGTAGTATACACAGAAATGATGCAACTTACTGTAGACTATTAATACAATTATGACAGGGTAGGGGTGTTCCCATCAGAATGAAAAACTTGGAGTGGGTTTTGATATGTGGAATCATGCATCTTATTTTGCATACTCCATGTTAATTGGTTAGCTGCCTTAGGGAATGTGTACACTAGTTCTTACTTGCTCATTGTGCTCTTTTCATGAATCCATGGAATTAAGTAAAATAATATCAAATAGATGAAAAACACTTCTTTACACAACTAAACTGTGCTAAATGTCAGTATTCAGTACTACGACCTACTGCTCCACTACTAATTGGGTTATGCCACTACCCTCTGCTTGTAAAACATGTCTCTATCAACCAAAGTTTCTTACCTGTGGACGTCTCCATTTAATACCTGGATTACTGGACATTATAGAAGGCCATCCAATTTTTTTTCCTGTTGTCAGTCTCTTTACTTAGTATGCTCAGGCAATATAGAAACTACTTTTGCTCACAGATAGTGATCTCTTATTTAGCACTAATAACTTTGCCTGTGGCAGGTGCAAATATTTAACTAATCTGGAGTATCTTTTTCACCTAAACCCATGTATAGTGAGCATCATACACTCATACCTTCACCCTTATCTCCATCACATTTTCAAAAAAATCCCATCAATTTGCCATACTTGGAGTCTGTTGACAAATCTGTCCAAAGCTTCTTAAAAGTAGTAAGGATAGGTTTCAGAGGAAACTGTCCTACTCATATCATACAGTGTCAGATTGCTTTCAGTCTTACACTCCTAAATACCCTACTAGTAAATATGTCTTAGTGATTGCTGACTCATTTATTAGGCATACGGACT
Source organism: Protopterus annectens (assembly GCF_019279795.1). NCBI lineage: Eukaryota > Metazoa > Chordata > Ceratodontiformes > Protopteridae > Protopterus > Protopterus annectens. Next base: position 327,632,248 of record NC_056751.1, on the reverse strand, counting down.
GAGTAACCATTTGAAATGTTGAAATCTGCTAGAATAAGTCCCAAAACACAGAAAACAAATGGCTAAAAAAAGATATTTACATATAATAAGTCTGAGTTGGCCATTTCTCAGAATATTTCTTTTTCTCTAAGGTATAGAGATCTTGGAGTTAACATATATAAAGTCAGGGACTGGGGAGCTTGCTCTCTAACCAACTTATTGCCTACTACATGACACTCACCATGTCCCCAGAATATCACACTAGATTCCTGATGCAGAGGGCTTGCCCCCTTCAAAAAAACTCAAACATCTCTCTTCTACATTTATGATCCTTTTGTTCAGAGCATCAGTACTTGACCTTTTGAGCATCAACATTTTAATTTGCATCCTACAGATGCTCATAAGGCTGGAGAAGGATAGACCTAGTTGCCTTTTGGGCCCCAGGATCTCTTATGTTACAAATGCGGTAAAGACCCTTTCCCAGGGCATATATGACTACTGCATGGTGTTGATACATGTCAAAGTGAATGGCCTAAGATGGAAATCTCTTTGAGACATGTCGAGAAACATGTCAGAAATGTTAATGCATGTCACTAATGCAGGTAAGACTGTAAGCCTGAATGAAATCCTTCCTTCACCTAGAGTGATGATCAGGAACAAAAATAATTGGCTTCAACAGTTTCTGAATAGGTGGTATCATTCTGGTGGTAGGGAATGGATCCAGTATATGTCAGCATGGGACAAGATGGTGGATGGTTCAACTTGTTTTGCAAGAGATGACATACACCTCATATTCAAAGGTTTCCGCTTACTTGCTAAAGCCTTTGTTACCCCATATTACCCTTTTTAGTCTATGCATTTTTTTCTGGATGACCTTTTTATTTATTGTTTTGTTACTTATTTGGAAAACATTTGCAGCTATCCAACAGTTATGCACATAATGCTTTGGATATAAGCTGAGTGTTTTTAGAAAATGGTCAGATTAACCACTTATACTGTACTGATGGGTCCTTAAAGGTCAAAACATTGCCATTCCCCACTCAATCATAGAAAAAGTCACTAAACTAGGCATCAACCCCTTTATCACTAGATGGGTTGTAAACTGGCTCACAGATAGAACCCACAGTGTGAAAGTAGCTGACTCCAAGTCAGACTGCCGACTAGTCATGATTGGAGTCCCACGGCGGATCCTCTCCTGTTTGGTATCTACTTCTCTGAAGTTCAGGCCAACACAAAGGGACTCTGGCTGAAAAGTTCACAGACAATTGCAAGTTGGGAGGTATTATTAATTCCCCAAGTGATGTTGACATCCTATAGAATGGCCTCACTGAGACCAACGACTGGTGTCTGAACCATGGCCTTAAGATCAATGCCAAAAAATGTGTCGTCATCCCCTTTGGGAAAAACCCAGTTCCCATAAACTACCACATAAATGATAGTCCACTGAACACAGAAGGCGTTATAAGAGATCTGGGAACACAGGTTGACAGCAACCTCTCTTTTGATCACCACATTGCCACTGTGGTCAGAGAGTCCTTCTATGTGGCACATCTCATTACTAAGGGTTTTGCATGCAGGAAGAAAGAGGTCATTATCTCCCTCTGCTTTTCTCTCATCAGTCCAATCATTGAGTACAATGCCCCATTTGGCATGTACCTCACTAGACACCTGCAACAACTGGAGAGGCAACAAAAGTACCATACATAGAGGATCCTAGGCCTTAAACACTTGTCCTATATGGACAGACTCAAAAAATTCCAACTGTTCTCTGTCTCATATCGCCTACTTAGAGTTGATCTCTGCTTGACTTACAAAGCCATGTCTGACCCAGCTCTATTAGAAATTTTACACCTAAAGAAATCCCAATCCCTCCGCACCACATGCTCCAGGGACCTCAACCTCATTACCACAATCAACAGAACATGCTGGAGGGACAGGTTCATAACCCAGAGACTGCCCATGCTATGGAATAGACTTCCCCTATATATCAAGCAGAGCACCTCGCTGACCCTATTAAACAGAAATCTTGATGAGTGGATTGGAAATAGAAAATTCACCGCGAGGATAACTCCAGTGGTTCTACTCGACAGAGGCACTGAGAACTAAGGTTGGGTGGCACAATGCCAGGGAAATCCTATGGCTAGGCTTGTAAAGGCCCCAGGGCCATTAGTCTAGTACACACCTATGAACTGATGAACATGTTATATCTACAGCTAGTTGGGTTTGTCCGTATTGGTCTGAATGCTTCAGTAAAAACTAATAAACAGTAAAAACTGAAACACTTTTATGTCCTTAAGTTGCCATTTGCATACTTTCCATGAGCCTTTATCATAATAGGTTTAAGGTACTATAAAGTGAAGCCTCTGGCAAACCAGGTTTGCCAGGTCTTTTTGATGTTTTTGTCCTTGAGGTTTTTGTGTATGACCTTTTTACTTTTTCAAGCAGAGTTGAGTTAATGAGCATTGCGACTTTTTCAGGCAGAGTTGAGTTAATGAGAATTCTAACATAGTAAAATCTTGAAACTCTACTTTGATCATCTCAATATCAGATACTTCAATAACAAATTTCCTGATCTTGAGGCTGTCCAACATCTGAAACATATTCATGTTTATTTAATTACTGAGATCTGGTTTAAATGTGAATAAATCTCTCATTCTAAACCAGATTTTGCTCCTTCCATACCTTCAGGCCTAATGGCCAGTGCAGTGACATCTTTATATTTGCCAAGGATTACATCACCTCCAGACATATTCACTGAGACCTATAACCAAAGAAAGACAACCAACTTATTGCCTACTAGAGGACGCTTGCCATGACCCCGGAACATGACACTAGATTCCTGAATGTATTCAAAGAAGTCCCTACTAGCAATATCTCCATTAATCTGGGAGACTTTAACCACCTCACAATTAACTGGAACACCCATACCTCTAACATAAGGTATGCCCAGAAGATGTTGGATTTAACTAAGAAAAAAGTCCTGTTAACAAATAGTTAACCCATCATTGGACATGATATTTTAGATTTTGTCTTCATGAACAGAGCCTCTACAAGTATTTTTTCCCTTGGTATCCCCCTCTAGTTAAGTCAGACAATACATTTGTGACATTTGTCTTCAAAATTGTGAAAGCCCATAAGTCAGCATATTTAAATTTAAGGACTACAAACAGGTAAACATTATTCTAGTAAACCGAAATTTCAAAATTCATATATGACCCATGACCCAGATGCTGACACAACAGTGAGCTTCATAACTTAGTTTTACACCCAAATAGACAATGCTTAGAAATAACTGTTCCAATTATAAGGAAATACAATGGGAAATTTAAAAGCAAATCACACGTGTGGTTGACTAACATAAACAAAATCTGCAACCTAGCCTGGTCTGTAAGGCTATGGAGCGCATCATCATGGAACTCATTAACAGAGACATTGGGAACCTCCAAACATTGGACCCAACCCAGTTTGGCTTTGTTAAGGGCAGATCATGCCTTCTAAACCTGGTGGACTTCTTTGAGACAGTTACCAAGGCTTTAGACGAGGGAAAGGAGGTCCACACAGCCTACCTAGACCTCAAAAAGGTTTTCAACACCATTCCCCATTCTGGTATTATAGACAAGCTCACCAGCCTGAACATAAACCCCTGCGTCATGAGATGGGTTGCCAATTGGCTCATGGATAGAACCCACACAGTAAGAGTTGCAGGCTCTAGGTTCGACTCTAAACCGGTTACAAGTGACATCTCCCTGGGCTCAGTCCTGGGACCCCTCCTGTTCGGTATATACTTCTCAGAGGTACAGGCAAGCACAGGAGGACTATGGCTGATCAAGTTCGCAGATGACTGCAAACTGGGGGCTATAATTGACTCTCCAGCTGATACAGACATCCTCCAGAAGGGTCTCATTGAAATGGATACCTGGTGTCAAAATCATGGCCTCAAGCTAAATGCCAAAAAGCACATAGTCATCCCCTTTCGAAAAAACAAAGTAGCCACAAACTACCACATACGTGGTAGTTCCCTAAATACAGAAAATGAAATAAGGGATCTGGGGACCCAAGTAGATAGTAATCTCTCCTTTGATAATCACATTGCCAAGGTGGTTAGAAAATCCTTCTATGTGGCCCTTCAAATCACAAAAGTGTTCACATCTAGAACAAAAGAGGTTATTGTGCCCCTCAACTCCAACTCATCACTCATCAGACCCATCATAGAGTACAATGCCCCATTTGGGATGTACCTTACAAGACACCTGCAACAGCTGGAAAGACCACAGAAGTACTTCACCAAGAGGCTTACTGGCCTCAAACAGATGCCCTATGCAGCCTGACTGAAGAAACTCTAGCTGTACTCGATTTCATACCGCCTACTCATAGGTGATCTCTGCCTGACATACAAGGCCATTTCAAACCCAGAATTGATGGACATGCTCCACCTAAAAAAAAACAAATCCCCTAGAGCCACACGCTCTAGGGATCTAAACCTCACCATAACGATAAATAGGACTTGCTGGAGAGATAGATTCCTGTCCCAGAGTCTCCCCATGCTTTGGAACAGGATTCCAATCTGCATTAGGCAGAGCTCCTCACTAACACTCTTCAACAGAAACCTTGATGAGTGGATGGGAAACAGAAAATTTACCCTGGGGATCACTGCAGTGGCTCTGCTGGACAGATGCACAGGGAACTAATGGCTCTGCTGGACAGAGACACAGGGAACTAATCTAAGGGGACAGCGAAAGCCAATATATTCTGGCTAGGCTTACATATGCCCTTGGGCAGATAGCCTAGTACTTACCTATGAACCTATGAACCTATAACACAAGAAAAAAAAAACTTAATTTACATAGCAGACCTAAAACTCCTCATAACAAAGATAGTATACAATAAATTAGAAGTGAACTGAAAAACACAATTATGACTAGTAAACCAACCCATGAACTTAGGTTAGCCTCTGGGGCTAAAGACTGCTTCTGAATCCAAGTTCTTCTTTAGTTATATTAGGAAGCTAAGGAATGCTATCTGCCAATGACCAGAACTTAATTTTAAATGGTACAACTTGCTCTGATGAAATAGACATCCCCAAGATTCTAGTAAACAAATTAATGTGAACTTCACTCCTAAAACATCTGTACAAACTCTGTATATCTCAGAATCCTTTACACCCTTATAGTCACCAAGGAACATGTCATGAAACTATTATTAAAGCCCAGAAATACTTCCTCCATGGGACCTAACTTACATACCTGGAAGTTTAATAAATAACACCGGGCATGCTCACTGAACCTCTCCTAAACTTAGCCATGGGATTTGTTCCTGTATTCTGGTGCCCCACGGCGGTGAAGTCCCTCCACGATAGTGGCTCTACCATGTGACTCAATAACTGCCGATCCCATATAAGCCTGTTCTGCAAAGCTATGGAGAGTATCATAATAACAGATCTCAACAATTATCACATCCAGAATCTTACTGGACTAAATCATCAAAAGTTTAGCTTCATCAAAGGGAGATGCTGCCTATTACATTTAGTTACCTTCTTTCATAGGGTTACAGCAGTTGTGCTGTTTGCACACAGTAGCATGCCCTAGACAAAGCTTTTGAAACTGCACCCGTTGAGGGGAATGTAGGTAAGCTAAATACTTTAAATACAGATCCTTACATGATAATATGGATAGCAAACTGACTAAAAATAGAACCCACATAGTTTAAGATGCTGGCACCTTATCTGAAAGTTTGAAGGCAACCATTGGAGCCCCCAGGGCTCTGTACTGGGGCCACTCCATTTCAGCATTTATTTACAACACTTGCACCATTCAGAAAGGACATATTCTAATACCTCATGAACTGAAAATGGACTCAAATTAAAAGCAAAAAAGTGTAGCATCATGTCATTTGACAAACATCCCCTACCCTCAACATATGGCATATTTAATAATCCACTACTAAATGAAAATGTAGCCAGTGACCTAGGTACCCTGGTAAATATTGCCCTCTTATTTGATCAATACATTTTAAATGTAGTCAGAAAATCCTTCTTAGTGTAATGATTAACCAAGGATATTTCATCCAGATCTAAAGATGTCATCATACTCTGATATTCTACACCGATTAAACTAACAGAGTATACTATTCCCTTAAGGATGTTGTTCACTAAACATATCAAATAATTAGAGAAGCTCCAGAGGTTCCTAACCAAGAAGATTTCAATTTTAAAGACTCTGTACTACTAAGAGAGACTAAATCCTCTTACTCAGTATCTTATAGATTCTTGAGGGGGTGCTCTGTGCCTTGTCTACCATGGTAATAGATACCCTGTTTTGTTTATCTAATATATGTCCTCAAGTCTAGTAGCTTAACAAACACCAGCATCAGGAAACTAAATTTTCAACAGCAGATAAATAAACATAAGGGAGAGAGAGTTTAATTATTCATCACCTCTCCCATATGTGGAATAAGTTGCTCTTGCAGGTTAAGCAGGGTGATAAACTATTATCCTTCAAACAGAACCTAAAGGATTGATTGGTAGCCCAAATTTTTCCCTGGGCTAACCCATTGGTTGAGACACTAAACACATCTCAAAACTGATAAAAACATCACATACTGAATGCTGCCTAGAACAACTCCATTCTATACTTTTCCAGCCATTACAATGCAATTCAATACTTACTTACTTAAAATCAGGACATCAACAGTTGGCACAATAATCCATGCTATCAGAGAAAAACGTGCTTCCTAGATGACACATTTACATCCGAAAAGTAAGTGATCACATCTGGGAAAATATAATATCTCACCAGGTAGCGCTTACAGAGTAAGGCATTTTCTAACAATAGCCTCCTAAATTTAGCTCAAAACATTATTAATTAATTCAAACATTTGCTATGGCTTTGTCATATATAAAGGCATTATATACTCTGTAGTAAGAAGGCAACCAAAGAGAAGATTCTCATCAGTGTACATTGCTAAATAGTCTGTATAGGCCAGCTTTCAAAAATTGCCTGTGCTGATTTCAGTAAGGCACTGCCTAAAATTTATTCTGGCAAAACAGCAATCACAAAGTAATTTTCACTTGACCTATCTGGTTGAGAAATACTTCCCTGAAATATGCTTAGCTGTCATCTTATCATAGTTCTTCTTAGATCAATTTAGCAAGTACCAGCAGCCCAAACTCCACTGGTGGAAAATTCTGTTAGATGTTATTTTTTCTCACAAATATATTTACATCATAAACAACGTGGTGCCAACAGTACAACAGAACTTTCAAAAGCAAGAAAGACACTGCTAAAACATCATTGCTGGGGATAGAACCGTTGGCAGATTCAGAGCTAACTGAGTTCAAGTGTTGTGTCTGTATGGGGGATATAAGGGAAATGAAGACCCCTGAAAAATGTGTGCACTGTTTCTGTCAGGAGTGTATCTGCTGTGCCTTTGAGAGCAAGTCTGTGTATGGAAAAGTATATTGATCATTGGTCGGGAACATGCCTATCAATGGCACTATGAACATCTTTAAAAAGCCAAGCTGGCACTTTCAAGGGTATGAGGAATATGGTACTATCTTCATCACTTACAGTATTCTTGGTGGCATCCAAGGGGTGAGAAGTTATTTCTTCCTTTTTTAATTCCTCCAAGTCTTATGGGTTTCTAATACCATGATGGGAATGGTACTATGAGTTTCTTCAGCTGGACTCCCCTAAACCTGCAGCTATTCCTCCTGTTTTGCTGGATGCTTTTTCCAATGCCTCTCATGAGTGTGATTCTCTGCCCCCTGCTCCCAAGAAGCCTGACAAGTTTTATAGGGTGCCTGAGGATTGCTCTTTCCTATATGAATGCCCTGCTGTTGACCCTCTGTCATGTCTGTAGCCTCTAATAAGCCATCTTTATTGCTTCCTTTGCTCAAGTTTTCAGACAGGGATGGCAGAACTATGGAAAGGTTGGGTAAGAAGGTTTACACTTCTGCTACCCTAGCTTTTTGAGCTATTAATTATCAGACCCATATGTCTAGGTATGTGTTGGCTCTTCTTTCTCAGGTCTGTCACTTTATTTCTGAGTTTCCAGACTCCGAGAGTAAAACTTCCGTTCATTTCTTGGTAGGGGCTTCCTCTCAAGTCATTCATCATTCTATTAAATGTAGGTATAATGCAGCAGATGCCTCTTCTAGAGCTACTGTTTATGGTTCAGTGTTGAGGAGGTATTCTTAGCTTAGGCTTCAATCTCTACCTAATATTAAAGCTACGTTAATGAATGGTCCTCTGGATTCTAAACATTTGTCTGAGAAAGCTGCTGCTGGTTTGTTTAAGTCCTTTCAGGATAAGGGTAAGGCCTTACAGGAACTTCAGCATGTATTTGTTTCTCCTGTGCCTAAATTTCAGAGAAACTACCCCACTAAGCCTGCCTTTGTTTGGTGGCAATTCTGGCCTTCTAATTAAGGTAGGAAGAATGGCAAACAAGCTCATCTTGCTAAGGCCACTCAGTTTTCAGGGATCTGAAGCTTTCCTTTCCAGATGAACCAGGTGCTGTATGACTTTTTGTCTTTTCCCAGACACATTCCTCTTTCTCTTTGCCTTTCTCTTTCTACTTGGCTTCATATCACTCAGGATTCTTGGGTTCTGTCAGTTGTTCGTCAGGGGTACTTCATGGTGTGGAAATCTTGTCCTCTTTTTATAGGCATTCCTCAGTCTCCTCAGGAACACCTTCCCTTTTTACCCAGAGGTTCTTCAAAATCTCTTGACTCAGGGTCACAGGAAAGAACAGCACAGTACAAATTTAAAAATGAACCAGCCTTTAATCCGATTAACGCTCTCTATACAATCCACAATACATTTTCATCTACATTGAACAGACTTCTTCAGATAACACCAACATCATAGATCAGCCCCTTTTAAACCCCATACAAACAACATTAAACCAATCAATCACAATTTTCTTCTAATTAACAAACATCACTTGACACTTTACTCAAAGAACAATGAAATAAAGTTTAAAAAATAATGAAATAAAGTTTAAAAACTATAAAAGTATATGATTCCACTTTGTCTGTAGGTTATGTGTACTTTCTTATACCCTCCTATATTTAATAAAAACATAAAATTGCTCTTAAATGCAATAAATTATTGTTTTCACATGCTTTAAAACCATCAATAAGAAATCATAACCTGACTACAAAAAGCAAACTCGGTCAAAACTTCCATCTTGTGGTCACTATAATATTACAAAAATTATAGACATGCTTGACATGGTAAAAAACAGTAAAAATCATTTAACTTAACAAGTCATTGCAGTATCCTGCAATAAATTTTTCTATTGCAATATAAAGCAAAGGGATGACCCCACCAAATATTGACTCTTACAAAAATGTATTGTCCGTATGCAAATCAAAGCTTGGCCACTCTTAATTTTAAAACAGGGGCTATACTGATGGTGCCATTAAGGACACGGGAAACAAGGCTGGAATATAAAGAGTTATTCTGGTAAATCAACTTGGAAGCCAATTGTTCCCCTGGCCTTAATGGCAACATCAGTAATTGTAATATTGTAGTGGCCACTAGATGGAGATTTTGACCGAGTTTGCTTTTTGTAGTCAGGTTATGATTTATTAATGATGGTTTTAAAGCATGTTAAAAGGGAGGGTATAAGAAAGTGCCCATAACCTATAGACAAAGTGGAAGCATACACTTTTATAGTTTTTAAACTTTATTTCATTGTTCTTTCACGTGATGTTTGTTAATTAGAAGAAAATTGTGATTGGTTTAATGTTGTTTGTATGGGGTTTAAAAAGGGCTGATCTATGATATTGGTGTGATCTAAAGAAGTCTGTTCAATGTAGATAAAAATGTATTGTGGATTGTATAGAGAGCGTTAATCAGATTAAAGGCTGGTTCATTTTTACATTTCTATTGTGCTGTTCTTTTCAGTGGTGCCATGGATTCGTGACTGTTATTGGTTTTGTTGGCACTATACTTGCCTCTTTTTTCTTCATTTTTCTTGACTCAGGGTACTATTCAAGAGGTGCCTGTTTCCCAAATGGGGGAAATGGTTCTACTGCATACTGTTTCTAGTGCTCAGAAAACAGGGCACTTGGAGACCTATTCTGGACCTGTCTCATCTAAAGACTTTCTAAAAGTGCATTCCTTTTGGATGTTGTCCCTTCAGATAATATTTCCTCTCTTGCTCTCTCAGGGTTATATGCTGTCTCTGGATCTCAAGAATGCTTATCTCCATATTCCAATCCGTTCTCTTTTCAGGAAGTTTTGCATTTCTCTGTTGCTTCTTTACATTTTCAGCTCTTTGCTTTGGCCTTTGGCCTTTCTACTGCCCCACAGGTGTTCAGCAAATGCCTTGTTCCTGTGATTGCTTTTTGCAGGCTTTGAGAGATGCAAATATTTCCTTAGTTAGACAACCTGTTGATTCAGATATCTTCTCTAGAGACCCTTTTGCACAAGCTTCATTCTGCCATTTCCCTTCTTCACAGCCTGGGGTTCACTATAAATTTCAGAAAGTCTTCTTTGATTCCTTCACAGGATCATGTTTTCTTCTGGGTTGCAGGATTCAGATGGTGTCAATGCTTGCATCTCTGCCTTCTCCAAAGGCCTTAACTCTCATTTCTTTCTTTCAAACTCTTCTTTCTCTGACTTCCAGTACTGCCAGGGAGTTTCTGAGAGCTCTGGGTATCATGGCTTCCACCATTCAGATGCTCCCTTTGGCCAAACTTTTCATGAGAAAGTGTTAGTGGTTTCTAAAGTCAGTGTGTCTCCAATGTGCACATTCTCTAGAATTTGTAGTTCCTCTTCTTCCATGTCTCAGAAAGGAACTTATCTGTGGATTCGGCTTTCGTCTCTGAATCCAGGAATCCCTTTTCATCCCCCTCTTACCTCTCAGGAATTGTTCACAGATGATTTGGACATGGGATGGGGTGTGACATTTGGCTGTCTAAAAGGACAAGGGGTGTGGCCACCTCATCAGCAGAGGGAGCACATCAGTGTGAAAGAAATTAGAGCTCTTCTGCTGGCTCTTCAGGCCTTTCAGTCTCTCTTTTCTCCAGGGCCACTCAAGGTATTCACAGACAAAACCACAGTGATGTGGTACATCAACAAACCGGGAGGAATGAGATTTTCTTTTCTTTGCCAGTTGGCACTTCTGGTATGGAATCTTGCTGTCAAATTCAGCCAGTTTATATCCCTTCTGGTCAGAAAATTGTGTCAGACACTCTGAGCAGGTCCTTAACTCAGTCCCATGAATGGATGCTTCACAGGGATGTGTTGCTGGACATTATCCACCAGTGGAGTACTCCTCAAGTGGATCTTTTTGCCTCCCCTCTGAACAGAAAACGTCCTCTGTTTTGTGCCAGAGTTCATACTTTGGTATGGAAGTTGGACACCCTTGCATTCTTTTGGAAGGGGATGTTTCTGTATGCATTTCCTCCCCTTCCTCTCATTCCAAAAGTCCTGTTCAAAATTCAACAGAATGCTCCCAAAATCTTGTTGGTGATTCCCTTTTGACTGCAACAGCACTGGTTCCCTCTTCTTCTTCTTCTGCATCTATCCAGAGGCAATCATTACAAGTTACCTCACAGTGTGGATCTAATCACACAAGACAAGGGATCTCTTATCCATCCCCACTTGTCCACACTTCAACCGACAGTGTGGGTGATAGGATTTTGATTTCTCATAACCACCTTTTTTCTGAGGATGTGCTGCAAGTTCTGCAGAAACTACTAGGAAATCCTACTTATCCAAATGGGATAGTTTTTTTTATTTGGTGACTTTCTCATAACCTGGACCCACTTACTGTGGATGTTCCTTTGATTATTTCTTATTTGTGTGAGTTGTTCAATGCTGGTTTGCCCTATTCTTCTGTTAAGGCCCACTTAACAGCTATATCTGCTTGTCTGCCTTTTTCTGCTCCTTTAGCAGCTAGATTTGAGGTTATACAATTTCTTAGAGGTGTCCTTAATATTTAATATTAGACCTCCCAAGAAGCCTGTTCCTCCTCCGTAGCATCTTAATTTTGTTTGGGAGATGTTGACTCAGGCTCCTTTTGAGCTTGCTGCTTCAGCTTCCATGCTACATTGTTCCTGGAAGACTGTTCTTTTGTTAGCGCTTACTACTGCCAGATGGGTGTCTGAGTTGCAGGCCCTTTCTTGGTCTTTCATGAGGACAGGGTGTCCTTGCGCACTAACCCTGCTTTTATGCCTAAGGTGATTAATGAGCTATCACTGAATCAGTCTATTAATCTGCCTACTATTTTCACCTGTCTGCAATCTGACAGTGAGAGGGTGCTGCATACTTTGGATGTGTATAGGCAACTCAGAGTTTATTTGGATAAGACTGAGGTTATTAGAAAATCTGACCTGCTATTTATTTCTTTTCATCCTAGATCTTTGGGACTTACTGTGTCCAAGCAAACTATTTCTTCTTGGATTTCTAAGGCCATTTCCTTTTGTTACACTTTTCATGGCAAGCGCTTTCCTTCTTCAGTTAAGGCTCATTCTACCAGAGCTGTGGCATCTTCGGGTGCTTTTTTCAAGGGCTTAGATACTAATTCTATTCCTGAAGCAGTTACCTTCACTTCTGTACATACCTTTACCAAGCACTACAAGTTGGATGGTATGTCTAGAGTTAGGCTGGTTTTGCTAGTGCCTTAATAGCTTTTTAGGGGGCTCTTCTCTGCCTTCCCCTCCCTAGTTTCCTCTTGAGCTTTGGCCCTCTCCCATCTGTTAAGAATACTAAGGCAGTGAATGTAAGGACATAGTACAGTTGTGTAAAATCTTATCATAATGATAGATGTCCTTGCCTTCACTACTGCAGTATTCGGTCCTTCCCTCCACCTCCCCTAGTCTTTTGCCTTCCTGGATGTACAGGTTACCTCTTGGGTCTCTTGGGTTGTGTTCCTACTGGGACACTCAGTTCTGATTATGGTAGGCCTGAACATCACCTTTATGCCCTCTGCTATGGAAGGAGCTTTTGGGAGATGTCCAGCGTACCTTTTAAAAGCAACCAATAGTCTTTGGTAGACTGGCTGGATGTTCAGACTTCCACGGCAGGAAATTCCCTCTGTTAAGAATACTGCAGCAGAGAAGGCAAGGACATCTACCGTTATGGTAAGATTTTACACAACTGTTCTTTCAGTTGTTTACAGTCTATGCTGGGAGCTTTAACTGCTTTTAGAATAACTTAGTTTGTGTCTTTGTGTTGAAGTGTCTGTATCTTTGTGTTGAAGTGTCTGTATCTTTGTATTGAATTGCTTGAGCTCACTAACCTGAATTAACCTATCAGTATTAGTGAGCACAGAGTCTATGGGCAGCACACATTACAGCTAGGAATGCCTTGGAGAGTATAGATCCCTTTAAAATTTATAAATGCCATTGGCATATAATGCCATTCTCAATGTGTATCAATTTTTAAGAAATGCTTGTGTTCCAAATTTCACTAGTGATTAACATTGCAACACAAAACATTAACAGTATAAAAACTGCTAGTATTCAATATTTCAGTAGTGCTTCACATTACAACACAAACCATTAGCAGTATAAGAAAAAAAAACAATCAAAATATGTAAGGATGCAATTAGGAAAATGATTTCTACTTCTACTTTTCATACTTTTAAGAAATAAAAGTTTTATAGTGAGACTCAGGGAAGTGGTGACAGATACTGAAATTGTATAGTGGGGGCTACAATGAAGAGACACAATCACGACAAACTCTTCTCACAACTACATGTTTATACCTGAAAGGGGAAGTAGTCTTACAAAAAAGTCTTAAAAAGCACACGCCTGCACAATGCCTATGAAGGGTGATTGGAATAAAATGGTGAAAGAACACAACTTTCTCAGTGCTCTCAGTGTTTTATTTTTTATTTGTTATATGAAAAACACCAAAGTATGTAACACAATATCTCAGTACATGTATTATATGAATAAAATGAAGGAAATTAATAATTGTGCTTATTTTCATATTACTCAGCATTGCTTTAATCATTCAGAACCGAACGTTATCTCAAGGTCATAAAAAGAGCATCAGAGAATTGCTTTTCATGGCTAATGAGAACGGGAGTTCATGTGCTTGAATGCCTAAGCAGGAAGGAAGATTTAAGACAATGGCTGAAGAAAAGACTAGGTATCATCTCAGTGAAGCTGAAAATAACAACACAGGGTAAAGAAATAAAGCAGTAAATTTAGCAAAATGGCCTTTAATGTCTGTAACAACATGACATGAAATAAGAACACATTCATGCTGCTACCAATAAACTTTAGATTTCAGTTTTACTGAACTTTGATGCACTCAGAACAGACATCTTACTACTATTAAATATTTACAGTGTCTTGTATCAGCAGCAGAAATATTTGTTGATAAAATTAACTGCTAAAAATAAAATGAAAGGAAAGCTACAGCCTACACCATATATTGTTACACAAAAAAATACACATCAGTTAAGGATGTTTTCATCCAAGTGTTGTTTTTCTTTATGCATGGCTCTTGCATTTACAAAGCTTTTTTGCTGTTTTTTAACATTAGCATTTGTTCTTTGCTAAAAAAGCCACAAGTACATCCCAGGGTACATAAATTTAAGCACATAAAAATAAGCAATGCAACATGTTAAGAACTGCAATTTACAAAAGTATGTCTGAAGAAGCGTTGGGTGTCAACGCGAAAGCGCTAACTTTTATGACTTGCTGCAGCTCCTGTTTATTTGGAATAAACGAAACCTTTCTTAATAGACTGCCAATTGGAGTTATTTGCTGACAAGTTCGTATTTCAGCTGATGGTGCACTCTTTATTTTCTTTTTGTACATTCATCAGAACAATGATACAGCAAGTGAAAAAACATTTAAATAACCAATTTTTGGCGCCAAAAAATCTTAAAGCTGTATACATTAAATATCTTACCTATCCACATTTATATTCATTAAATTTGCTATTATAATAAAAATGCATGAAATGCATATTGTGTTTCAATACCATTGAATTAACTATTTCATACACTCTAATAAATTGAAAAAGAAATGTAAAATATATGCGATTATATAAAAATAAATAAATAAGTTCTCTATAGTGAATACTTTAACTATCTAGCTCCAGTATGGGTTTGACAGAAATAAATTCATTCAGTCCTGGTAGCGTCATAGCGTCAGTTAACAATTGCCACCAAAACTCTATATAAGCTAAAAATTTCTTGATGTTACCTCCTCTGGGATTCATTGTAACAATTTCTAGTATACCAAATTTAAAACAATGTTCATCACCCTGATTCATTATATGCTTGTAAAGTGCGTTTTTTGTGTCCTTGGTCCTAATACTATACAAATGTGAATAAATTCGTTTTTTAAATTTTCTCTCAGTCTTTCCCATATAATAGGATGGACATGACATACATTTGGCAAGGTAAACAAGCATACTGGTATTACAATTACCATGTTTGAAATTAATTTTTGTTTTGCTGATGTTGTTCAAAATAATATATTTCTCCTCATTTATCACAAAACATTGATGGCATACTCCGCATTTGACAGTATGTCCAAGTTCCTTCCTCGTACTTTTATACCATGTTCAAGTAGTTCTTTTAAATTACTACCCATTTTATATACAAAAGAAGGTTTGGATCCTAAAATATCAGTTATTTCTTGATCTGTTAAAAAAATGTGCCAATTCCTATTCATAATGGCTTTAATTTGATTACTATAGGGGCCAAATTCAACAATACAAGCTCTATTATATATATTTTTTTCTTTCTCTTTCTTTTTGATATTTTTGTTTGTCAGTTCCAAGTTTTGTTTTTTGTTCAAACCCAATAGGGGTATGTATTTCTTCCCCCATTCACTTATGACATATGAATTAACATCCTCCATCATGTCATAATCATAACCACGTTCCTTAAATAAATTGTTAATGTAGTTTACCTCATCTAACATATCAGTGTAATTTGATGTCATTTTAAAAATAAAAATTCTATGGATACCAAACAGGAAATATTTAAAAAGAAAACTGGAAGCAAAGCTCTCTTTTCCCAAGACTGGACTAGACAGTCAAGAGGAGAAGGTAAACACTTGCACCACACTACACTCATCACATAGTCCCTCAAAACCTACACCACCAAAACACACACACATAGAAACACAAAACACACACCTACATTCGTGGAGGCTCTCAATAAAAACCTGCCCAAGCATCAGGGACCTCCAAAGCAGAAACGCAAGGAAACTCTACCCCCCAACACAACCCAAATGACACATAGCCCACAAACTCAGTGTGCCATGCAACCACAGCTCATGAAGCATAACAACGTACCCAACATGCTAGTCATAGGTGACTCTATAGTCAGGGACACTGATGTTCCACTCACCAGGCTAAACAAGGAGAAAGTTACTGTCAGCTGTCTGTCAGGTGCCAGGATCTGCCACATAATGCACGCACTCAGGTCACTCCACAAGAAGTGCAAATATGACACTGTCATTGTCCAAGTTGGTGTGAATGACCTGAGAAGTACCTCCCTGGACTCAGTTGCCAGATGTCCCTATTTGGGCGGGACTGTCCCGAGATCAGTAGCCTGATCCTGAGTCCCGCACTGCCGGTTTAAATCCCGGGCAGCCTCCACTTTGTTTTTTTTTTTTTTTTTGATTGGCCTGTATACCAGCATACAGGCCAATCAAAAATCGCTAAACACGGAGCTTGAGTTTAATGTGGAACATCGCAGTTCCGCATTAAACAGAAGTAGCTCCATGTTTAGTGCTTTTTGAGTATACGGGCCAATCAAAAAATCGCAAAACAGAGCTACTTCTGTTTAATGCGGAACTGCGATGTTTTGCATTAAACAGAAGTAGCTCTGTGTTTATTTATTTTTGATTGGCCCAGGCCGATCAAAAAAATAAACATAGAGCTACTTCTGTTTAATGCAGAACTCTGATGTTCCGCATTAAAGACCTAGCGTGGAAGACCTTTTTTTTTTTTTTTTTTTAGTCTTCACTTTGTCCCTACCTGGCCAGTCGGAAACCTGGCAACCCTGCCTGGACTACATGAAAAGAGACATAGAGGAGCTCTCCAATCTTGTAGCCCAGGCAGGTATGACCCTTGCCCTGAGTAGCATCCTGCCATCACCCAGAATGATACCACAGTATAAGGGCAAAATGATTGACTTCAACAATTGGCTAAGCTTCTGGTTTCATTCTAAGGGGATCCAGTATTTGTCTACCTGGGACAACATGATCGACAGACCATGATGCTTTTCCAGAGATGGCCTGCACCTGTCGCCCTTCGGATTCCGGATACTGGCTAAGGCTCTTGCCACCCCTATAGTGCCTTTTTTAGGGAAGGTTCAAATGACAAATTCACCACCATAACAGGTACAAGCAAGGAAAATCTGAAGATAATGCTACTCAGTGCTAGAAGTCTAAACCTCAAAATGCACTCACTCGAGGCACTCCTTAAAATGGAGAACATTGACATCTGTGCAGTGACAAAGACCTGGTTCAAAGCTCCAGAGAGCACCCCTGCATTACCAGGCTATAATTCATACCACACCTTTAGGCCACCTAACCCGGAACGAAGCACTAAAGGTGGAGGCGTGTCCATATTTATTAAGGATATCCACACCTCCAGGCTAGTTGCACAGCATAATGCATCCGAGATTATCCAAGTGCAATTAACTCTGGGCAAGACTGCAATCCAAATTGTAGCTTGCTACAGACCCCCCACCATGCCCCAGGATTCCCACTCCTCATTTCTTGATACACTGGAAATTATTGGGGTACAACCCAACACCCTAATAATGGGAGAGTTTAACTACCCCACCATTAACTGGGAAAACTACTCATATACCAACTCTTTTGCTCAACGTTTTCTGGAATTCATAAATTCCAATGCCTTGGATCAACTTATTCACACCCCCACCAGGGGCAGAAATATCCTAGACCTGGTCATTACCAACATGGGCAAGTCAGATTCAACCACAAGCTAATCACCCTAGACATCCACATCCCACCCCCACCCCCAATTAGGGAAACCACCGTAAAAAAATTCTCCAAAGCCAACTTCACACTTCTTAAGACAGAATTGGCAAACTTCATGACACCCATGCAGATGGACAATAGAGGTATGACTGCTGAATCCTACATAAATGCACTTTATAAGCACTTAAACGAGTGCATGGATCATGCTATCCCTAATAGAACCAAGATGCCATCCTCCAAAAAAAGGAAGCCAATCTGGTGGTCCTCTGCCATAAACAAACTCTACAACAGAAGAAAGAAACTGTTGCAAAAAAGAGTAAAATCCCATGACTGGAGGAACTCCCTGGTCAACCTCAGTAAGAAGCTGAGATCCCCCATAAAATCCTCCAAAGCTAGTTATGAAAACAAAACTGCCACTGACTCTAAAGACAACTACAAAGCATTCTATAGCTATGTCAAGAATCTGAATGACAACACTCAGATCTGCTCTGAGTTACAGCACAATGGCACTAAATATACAGAACCAACTGATATTGCCAGCATCCTGGCAGATAGGTTCAGTGCTATCTTTACCCACCTCTCACCCCCTAGAGGGCCCATCTCTATACTGGAAGAATGCAATGTTCCTGTAATCATGGCTGCAAAGGTAAAAAACACACTCTCCAAAGCCAAGAACACAGCATCCATGGGACCTGACAATATCCCAGGCTGCATTCTACACAAACTACAGAATGAACTGGCACCCTACCTAAGTACTATGTTCAATCATAGCCTCACCACAGGCTTTGTGCCCACTGAATGGTGCACCATGGCTGTTACCCCACTCCACAAAGGGGGAGCCATGACAGACCCCGGGAACTACCACCCCATTAGCCTGATGAGCCTGGTCTGCAACACCATGGAACATATAATCATGGAACTCATAAGCAAAGACATTGATAATCTCCAAACTCTGGACTCTACCCAATTTGTATTTGTAAAAGGCAGACCATGTCTCCTAAACCTGATTGACTTCTTTAAAGCAGTCACCAAAGCCATAGATGAGGGTAAGGCAGCTCACACAGCTTATTTAGATCTCACCAAGGCTTTCGACACCATCCCCCACTCTGGAATTATAGATAAGCTCACTAAACTAGGTATAAATCCCTATTCACAAGATGGATTGCCAACTGGCTCATGGACAGAACCCACACTGTGAAAGTAACAGACTCCAAATCTGACTTCATACCAGTTACAAGTGGAGTACCACAGGGTTCAGTCCTGGGTCCTATCCTGTTTGGTATCTACTTCTCTGAAGTACAGGCTAACACAGAAGGTCTTTGGCTAACAAAGTTTGCAGATGACTGCAAACTAGGAGCCATAATCAAAACTCCTAACAATGTGGACATACTACAAAAGGGCCTCACTGAGACAGATGCCTGGTGTCAAAGCCATGGCCTGAAGCTCAATGCCAAAAAGTGTAGTGTCATCCCCTTTGTTAAAAACTCTGTACCCATGAACTACCGCATAGCTGGTAGTCTACTTAATGCCAAAAATGTGATGAGACCTTGGGACACAGGTGGACAGTAGTCTCTCCTTTGATAATCACATCGCCACAGTGGTCAGGAAATCCTTCTACGTGGCTCACCTCATCACAAAAGGCTTCTCATCCAGAAAAAAAGAGGTCATTGTTCCCCTCTCCTCATCACTCATTAGACCCATTCTAGAGTATAACGCCTCTTTTGGTATGTACCTCACAAGACATCTACAACAACTGGAAAGGCCACAGAAATACCTCACAAAGAGGATTACTGGCCTCAAACAGATGTCCTACACAGATTGTCTCAAAAAACTCCAGCTTTACTCTGTCGCATATTGCCTACTCAGAGGTGATCTATGCCTAACATACAAAGCTATGTCAAACCCAGAGCTGTTGGACATGCTCCACTTAAAGAAATCCCAATCCCTCCGAGCTACACGGTCTAGGGACCTAAACCTTGTCACCACAATAAACAAAACATGCTGGAGGGATAGATTCCTGTCCCAGAGACTTTCCATACTCTGGAACAGACTACCTATCTATGTCAAACAGAACTCATTAGCACTCTTCAAGAAAAATCTTGATGATTGGATGGGAAATAGGAAATTCACCCCAGGGATCACTTCTGTGGCTTTGCTTGACAGAGGCACAGGAAAATAATTTTCTTGGGTGCCGAAAGCCAGGGTACATTTTTGGCTAGGCTTATATAGGCCCTAGGGCCAATAGCCTAGTGCCTACCTATGAACCTATGAACCTATGAATCATTATCATAGAAGGTGCTATGTAAACTAGCAGGTAAACTATGAGGATTATCACTGTTTGTAGTGAAATATGTGGATTAGTACTGTTTGTATACAGAGACAGAGAGAGGATATATATATATATATATATATATATATATATATATATATATATATATTAATACATTTGTTTGATCGAGCTAACATTGCTCGATCGGGTATAACAATGAGTGTTATTATCCAATTTTTTATTGCTGAACAGTCGGAATGTTGTACAAAACACTGAATGTGACATTTCTGACTGATCTACCACCTAAACAAGTGCTACCATGGGTCAAAAAGGGGGGGATATTTTGCGATTCGCAACAATTGCGATCGCTTTTTTGAGGTTTTGCCATACTGCTTTCGACCATATTCCGATCGACCATCCACCGGCTGATCAAATGCATGTATACCTATATGTGTATATAAATATATATATATATATATATATATATATATATATATATATATATATATATCTATATATATATATATATATATATATATATATATATATATATATATATATATATATATCTTATACATCTCAACCTCTTAGTTAAAGAAATCTGGTCAAAGTGTAAAATAATAGGGGACAAAGTCCTAAAAATAGGGATAGATTTTAAATATTGATCTTATAAACTTAGAAACTTAGAAAGTTGCGAGATTAACAGGATTTATGTTAGCATGCATTTCCTGAAAGATATTAAGTCTGAAACTTAAATGTGTGTCATTATGTAACGACTTCAGAAGAACAGACCAAAAATATGAGACAAAAATCTGGACAGTTTGAGAAAATCTTTACAGTTGAGAGCTATGATATATATATATATATATATATATATATATATATATATATATATATATATATATATATGGATAGATAGATAGATATAGGTAGGACTTATAGGTACACACACAGGACTAAAATCCATCAGCACCAGAGGCAGGGGAGAAAACATTTAAAGACATATACAACTGCATGTAGCACAAAATTAAAACTATCACCAAAATTATTTGAAATTATCCATAATGCAGTTCATACTGATTTAGCAAAAGGGAAGATTGTATGAAACAAAAACAACAAAAGTCAAGAACAGCAGACATAGACACACCTACCAAGCAGTTATGGGTTGGTCTCATATACTTATTTATCACAAATAACCAACAAATAAATGTACCAGCCAAGAAACAGGAATAATAATGGCATAAACTTAGCTGAAAAAACAGTTGACAGCTCTAGAAATAATAAAGTTTTATTTTCAAAGGGTTTAGCACTTTCGTCCCCTAAAAACGGGACTTCATCAGAACTAAATCACACATACAATATCACAATTTTATATCACACACAGTTAATTACAACACAAATCAACTTAAACCAATTTGCCCATCGACCAGCCAATTAAAGCAGCAGAAAAACAAATTTAAAAATACAAAAGCCACAGTAAATGTTCGAAAGACTAGAAATATATTTAAGTATGGTATAGTATATAGTATCCAATGTACTAACCCCAGTTATGCTATTGTACCTTAAGTTTATAAATAATATATCTCAAATTGTGTTAAAGTATGTGTTAAATTACTAAATTTTTAATTTAATGGTTCTCAAGAAATCTTATGATGAAAACACTAAACTGTTTACATTTTTATGTTAATATTAAACTAACCTGTGTTGGAGTAGTGTGCTGTGTTGGGGTAGTGTGACAGAGGTGCAGGGAACTAATGGCTCTGCTGGTCAGAGGCACAGGGAACTAATCTAAGGGGGTTGCAAAAGCCAACACACTCCGGCTAGGCTTATAAATGCCCTTGGACAGATAGCCTAGTACTTACCTATGAACCTATGAGCCTATGGTCATGTTTTTGTCATTTAAAATTTATCTAAATAGAGATCTCAAACCTTAAATACTCCTGACAACAAACATGGCTAGTGGGTGCATCTTGTACTAACCAGCAGTTACGATGGGTCAAGTCAAAGAGGAGGATCACTGAAGGGATAGTCAACCGTTAACATTTTATAGCTATCATTAGCAATCCTTCCATCAATAAATCATGCAAAAACACATCAATTTTCCATAAGTTACATGGATTTCATGTTTTGATGCTCTAGCATAGTGTAATTCATTATTTAAAAAAATGAAGATCATACTGGAATTGTCAGTGGCGTATATAAACAAAATCGCCACTCCATTATCAGGCTTAATATCTTTCATTGTTACAAATAATCTCATGAGTCACTTCACCCTTGGTTAATTTACCTCTTCATTTATATTTTTTCTGCATGTACCACTTGCGGATATCATTCCCATAAGGTTTTTCAAATAAACTAATAGTAGGATGTAAAAGGGGATTAAAGGTGCTTTTTCTAACAAGTTGTGGAGCAGTGGCTGAGGAAGGGGCATTGGTACCATTAGAAAACATAATCTTAAACCTTCAAATCAACAAGCGCTTCCCCTATAACCAAAATCTTAAAATTCAATTTTCTCACATACAACTTCAAAGCAAGAAACGTTTCCTCTATAACCATCACAACAAGTAAATCCTTTACAATATAATGAAAAATACCTTTCATCAATTACCAATTTAATATAATTAAAAAATTTAAATCTGTGGGATGAAACTACTACATTTTCATAATCTACATCAAAATTAGGACTAAATTCTGAACAAAAGAATTTTTAAGGTCATCTACAATTCCAAAATCAGCAGCTAATACCTGTTTCATCCTTTGCCCTTGCCCTTCCTTCTCTACGGGGCCCCTCAAGTAATCCCCTGGTATTGATACAAGCTCTGGGATGCCCACCTGGGTCCTTTGTGCAATTCTCTTGAATCTCCTGGGGAGGGGATTTGAGGGTTGTCTGCTAAAAAATACCTTTTCCCATTCTATCTACCAGACCCCAATGCATCATCCATGGTGTCTACTTGAATGCCACTAGAGGGTTTGGGTAGAGGTCATGCTGTATGGTTCATATAATCCCTTTCATCTCTAACCATTATTTTAGAATTTCTAACATGTAGGTCATGAATTACCTTATCAACACTGAACAAAGCTTTTTGATATTTGGAATTATAAAATGTAAATAACAAATCCTGATTCAATGTATTATCAAATTCTACAATTTCATTATGAAGCTTTTCCATTTGAAGCTCATTGTCCTGTATTATTACTTTCATGATGCAGAACCCACAATCATCAAATATTTTGATCTGCCCATTGTAAAAAATAGTTCCTCTCTCACTCTATTTAGAAATTTCCAGAGTCTACAAACTTTCAGCACTCTATTGCAAGAAAGGGAGTCCCTTAAAAACATATTGCCCACTTGCAAGCTTTTACATTTAACCAACTTATTCTCAAACTTCACTAAAGTTGCATCAAAAGTCATATTGTAATCTTTGCCACCCATAACACTTTTAGAAAATCTATAAATGACTACTTATGCATGAGTCCAAGCTGAAAGCTTCCATACCTGCAGATGCAGATGACCTGGAATCATTTGTTCCATTGAAGCAGAGCTGTCATGGCCGATAGTCACCATTCTGTTAGAAATATGCTCCACTGTATGCCCTTGGCTAAAACCAGGAAGACTGTCAACTTGTTTGTTGTTATTTCCATTCTTTACCACTGCTGCATAAGTCAAACCCCATCTCCTCCTTTTGAACAAATAGAGGATTAGATATAGAAGGCAGATCTTGAATCTGGCAGGGCATCATTCCAATAGGACAACTAGGACTGTAGCATGAATGGGAAGCTGCAGAATTGTTAACATTACCAGAATCAACCAAAACACTGGGGCAACCACCAAGCTACAGTGTGAATAGTTTTAGAAGAAAAGTAAGGTCTCTAATGGAAGAGGGCAAAACCACCGGCTCAGCTCCACCCAAACTGGAGCCATTCTTGTGGCAGCACTGATCAAAAGGTTTGGGACTGGACATGGTATGAAAATATACAAATAACCAAAGATAAACATACCAGTCAGGAAACAGGGCCAATAATCACATAAACTTAGCTGAAAATCATTGAGAGATCTCAGAATAAAGTTTTATTTTCAAAAATAAAGTTTTATTTTCAAAGAGTTTAGCACTTTCATCACCTAAGAATGTGACTTCATCAGAACTAAATCACATATAGCACATCACAATTTTATATCACACACAGTTAATTACAGCACCAATCAATTTAAACCAATTTGCATATCCAACAGCTAATTAAGGCAGCAGAAAAACACATTTAAAAATGCAAACGCCACAGTAAATGTTCAAATCAAAAGACTAGAAGTGTTATATATACGTATGATATATCATATAGTATTGGATGTACTAACCCCAGATAGGATACAGCACCTTAAGTTTATAAATAATATACCTCAAATTGTGTTAAAGTATGTATTAAATTACTAAAAATGTATAAAATAGTATATAAAAGAACAAATAAAAACTACAAAGAGGATTTTCAAATGAACACCAGGAAGAACTATCATTTCACTGCCCTTAATTTTATTTTGGAGCAGGTGGTAAGAAACCCAAGAGGTGGTCCCTGGGAACATACCTTAGAGTACAAGGAATTGCTTTGGCAGATGCGATTGAATGCAAGCATGATGTCTGGGTTGAATAATGCTGTTTCCGTTAATAGTTTATTAAAATTATTTATTCGTGCAAATTCTAAACAGTAATGTAATAATACTCAAAATATACAAGTGACAAATGACAACACAGATCTGATGACATTTCATTAGTTCAAGGTCTCTGTTCATAAATGAAGCACATCTACTTAATGTTTTTACTGGGCATGCTCACAAGAAATTACAGTGAACACTGCATTAAGAGTATATAAACAACACAGACATATAAGAAAGTGTCTTAGCACAAGCCCGATCACGCTTTATGATGATCTTGCATCATGCCTTTCAAGTAAGAAATATTACAGTCTGCCACAGGACATATCAACAGATCTTGTCACACGTAAGTGAAATCAATGTGTGAAGTAAAAAAGTAATTACATACTTTTCTGATAATATCTACTTACTAACTATATCATTCATGTACATCATGAGTGACTTGTACCTGTTTCACTGTATGGAGTGTCCATGACAGTCGCAATTGGAGAATAGTGGATTGCAAAGCAAGCATTCATGACCATTCATATCAGGATGACTGCATACAAATAGTAACCATTTATTGTGTCACTTCAATTGTCCTGGCTCATGCTTGCACAATGTATATTGACAATACAAACAGACACTAAATATAACAGCGCACGTCTGAATAAGTTAATCAACACAGTAACATAGTTGCATGTATGACTGTTGAAGAGCAGACATTAACAGACTGAAATAATTGAGTAAACATCACTCTGAAATCAAGATACCTTGTTTTAAAAATTCTGGTAACACATACAGAAGTTGTACAACCTTCTCACACGATTTTTTGGTGTCATTTTTTTTAAATTCTTTTCATGAAGCACACCACTGGCAAGATGATTTGCACATATGATGGCAAAGTATTAGCCCATACATAATCATATTATAAGGTGTTAAACTATAACACACTCCATGCCTATATTCATGCAAATAAGCTGTATACACATGCAACCATGTCTGAATCTGATGGAGTACAGAGCAGATATGTGCTATGGTCATGTTTTAGTATCGTGATTTACACATTTGTCATGACAGTTGCAGTCCTTCACTCCTTATATGTATGATACAGGTGTATTCTGAAACACATGAGAGACCATGCATGTTACTGCTGGTGGAATCATGGCTTGTGGAAACAGTATTGGATCAAGGAGGTTTATTTGATGATACAGAAGGGGTGGGAAGAGGGGGACATTTGATGACAGGAAATCACATACAGATGTACTAAGAGATTAGTTTATGGTTCATTTCTGGACATATTTCTGTTGAGTTATTCTTGTGGTTGTCATCATAATTATTCAGGCAAAATGTGTGCAAGACAGTGTTCCCAATAGGGAGGAAGCACATTAATACAAGAACAGTAAAATGATATTTAAAAAATGTGTAGCCAACACTTATACACAAGGGAGTCATATAAAACATTCAAGAACACTTTGGCATACATCTGGATTTGAACCTTGATAGAATTCCAAAACAAATCTACAGACATGGATATCAGCTAACTATACTACACAGGAACTCATAATTCACAAAGTTCAAATATGACAACAGGTTGAAGCAAAACAGAATGTATGCATTGCACTCATGACAATTGCAGAGGCCCATAATGTATACATTACATCCAGTAGCATAATTCCTATGAAACAGTAAAAAGTGATTATACAGAAATAGGAACTGACAGAGACATGGAAACAGGGAAAGAGAGTGATAAAGAAGGTTATAATTTTCCAGGCCAGTTTTTAATATAGTTTTGGTGTGTTACTGTTATGTTTTTCCAGGTAAGTAATCTGTCATACCATGTACAATCAAGTGTTTTCACTAAGGGAACAAGCAGGGGTCAACATCTATAACCATAACTGAGGCATGCAATGGATAATGGCAGATTACTAAGATATACAGACAACACTTGCACACATAGTAGTATAAATAAATCATTAAATATGATGTCTATGCACTTCTGGAGTTGAACTCACAACACTATGTCAAAAGCATTTTACAGACATGTGAATTATGTCAACATATCTGACAAGAAATGTTACTTCACAACCTTAATTTTACTGCTCTGATGCCAGTAACTTTTGGGCTGCATGTTCCCTAAAAAAAATTGCAATTGTAACATCCTATGTGGTGTATATTCAACTATTCAGCCTTTTCAAGAGAAAATTAGACTTAACTGTACATCGTGCTGTGAGGCTAAGCACAGTTACACTAAGGGGGCCAGAGTAATGCAGGTGAAGGCAAAATCTCACAAGGTTATGCCATAAGGTATGTCCTTCCATTTTCCTTAAGTTACAGGTGCTCCTCAGGATGAAACATCGCCAAATGCTGGGGAGACAGACTGATGACACAGAAAGGGGGAGAGAGATGTAGAGATGGGGAGAGGGTGGTAGGGAGCAAGTAGCTCATGAGAAAAGCAGGATAATGGTGACTCAAAAGAATATGTCGGCAACGACTACAATCTGACATATTTCTAGATTATAACACTTGAAAGTATACAAAAATCAGCGTGTTGAGCTGAGCATTATCTCAGCATGCCACAAAGGAACTCCTACTTCAAACAGTTTAAATCAATCGACGGGACAGTGACAACGTGCTGAAGCTGAAGGGGATGAAGAGAGAAAGAGATGGAGGCAGAAATACCAATAGTTTTGTTTATGGTACAATTAGGACTTTATGCTGTGTTACTCTTAGGTTTTCCTCTGTCATGCTCTGTAACAAAGTGCTTACTATATGGGAAAAAGACGGAGCAGAAGAGCAGAAACCAGACTATGACATAAGCAGGATGGGGGGGGGGGTTACTAAGTCTTCTTGTTGGGGATAGAATGGTTTTGCAAATGCTTTCTTGCTCCATTATTAAAATGCTTTGTTAATGAAAGTAACTAGAGATAAATACAGGCATTTGGAGTTAAACATATGATAGGAATATAAAATGCCATGAAATAATAACTTGACATACAACTATAATCAAATCCTTGACACTATGCAAAAACATCAGTATAAATTATATAGGAACTTCTTGTGCATTACATCCAACAGCCTAAGAATTGTTTCAAAGTACTGCCTTTACTCTGTCTTTGTTCAGTAGTCCTATAGCATAGCAGATTTAAGTAACTAGACAACTGTGGGTGATAGCAAATATTCACCATTTTTTTCCATAGAATGTGAAATGCCATTCACTGCCACTCAACATCTGTGCACAGTGTCCAACTCCACACAAATGCTGAGGACAAAAAGTGAATGCTTTTTGATAGGTCATTTCTGGCCGTGTGTGTTGTGTATGCTTTTGTATTTTGACCAGATTAAACATGTGAAAAAGGCGTTGAAAGGCCAGTGGTGAAAAAGAGGGACAAGTAGAGGGTAAAACACACTGGAAAGAATACAGAAATTTATGGGAGGGTGGTGGGAAAGTACCATAGCTATCCATGTTTTCACAATGTAAATGTAGAACTGCATACAGAATTTTATGACTTTGGAGAGTCACCATACCAGGGATGACTGACAACAGCAGAATAATGTCGCATGGTCACCTGGAATAAATCAAGTGTGTCAAGATGACACACAGGTAGAGTGCAGTGCTATATATGTGGAGTCATTTTTTGTGTGGAACAGGTGCCTTTTTTGTGAGAGAGGAAAGCTGGGGAATGTCCTTAGGAATTAGAAGGTCAGGTAGGTAGGGTAGGTTAGGTAGTAGGTACAGACATACTGGGCATACAAGACCGACAGGAATGTTGATGTATACAGAAGGTTGGGGGACACTATGACTGGGTATAGGTGGGGGGGCATTGGAGGTGTATCCGTGTCCAGATTGAGAACAGTGAGACTCTAGTCCTTGCTCACACAGAACTGTCACCAGTGTGCCTTGTGTCAGTTGTCTGGGTCTGTGCTGGATGTGCCATGATTTTGCCAATACAATACAAGACCTTTTCAGCCATGCAGATTTGGGTACCAAGGCCCCTCTCCATTATGCCCTCCCCCAGCCCTGTCACATCCTGAAGACTGACAAAATTGCTACCTCCACTACTACTAGACACAGGTGGAACAGGTAGGGTAGGAGTTGCAGAAGCAATGCTGACAGGTTGTGACCCAGATGTGGTGGGTGTCTGTGCTGCCTGTGGTGGTGCCGCCACAGCCACCTGTAGAGGTAGAGTGGGCTGAACCACAGATGTCATTCTAGTTTTCTGTGCTGATGGTCATTTTTTTCAGCAACAATGGATTAAAGAAATCTATATATATATATATATATATATATATATATATATATATATATATATATATATATATATATATATATATATATATATATATATATAAATTAAAAAGAGAGAGGTAGGGTAGGGGAGATAAAAAGAGACAATTAAATCAATGGCATGTCCCATTAGTTTTTTAATTTGACACATAAACCAATATGAGAAATAAATATGTTTACTTTTATTACATCCAGATATAATGGGAATGCATTAATGTGTCATAAAGTCAGTCATTCAGAATGGTATGATGTAACAAGCAATATCATGTATTTGGATATGCCCTATCAGATATATGCTTTCAAATTTAATAACTGAATTTGCAAAAATTGAATAGTTAATGCTATGCAGTATTGCAGTTATCACATAAATAATTTTCTGTAAAAAAATTGATTGCATCTTTCGGGGCATTGAACCCACAGACAATTAAACAGATGCACTCATTGACTAATGTAACCACCAACAGCTGTTAAAGCAGGCATTTATGCTTGATATAAGCGATAAGCTGTGTCTACACAAGATGATACAGAGTGATGAAAGGAAAATACTCCCCTGCCTTGCATTCAGATGTGATGCTTACCTACCCTATGCCTCTCTGAGGTGAGTCAGTCTCTCCTGATGTACCTCACAGTTTTCTGTTATCTCTACTGCAGCTGTACAAAAGAGTAAAGAAAAAATATATATGAAAGTATAATAAAGAACTGCATTGGCTGGCTAATTAATGCCATATCGTAGGCAGGTGATGGGTCAGTATACTTACACATCTGAAGGGTATTTGCAGTCTTAAATTCACACTTTACATAATGTCATATGTTACAACATCCATAGCACATATTGTTAATAATAATGAGAGGAGGTGAGATTACAATTACACATTTGTAACATAAATTCATTGGACTACAAGCAAAATTTTTTGCATTTATCACAGACTTTAGCCTGTTTATTTCATGACCAACATTTGGTGTCAGTATTTATTCTGAATCCAGTCATGAAAAAATTCTGTAAACTGGATCTGAATCCTGCTTTATGTAGCCTCTTTCTCTATGCTTACTTCACTTACACCTTATAGCCTCAGAAATAGTTATCTAAGAGTGCTGATAAAAGTGCACTGGTGCAAGTCTCATTTGCATTACTGATGGCATTACAAATTAAATTTCTCTTTTTTCTGCTTAGGACACGTGGAGTCTTATTTACTGCTAGGGACCTCTGCCAATCAAGAGTGAGCAAAGTCAAACAGAAAGCAAAGAATACAGAAACATTTTAACAAAGGGAGCAATAGGAAACAGGTATTTAAAATGTACATTTCTGACGTTACCTCCATTTTGCTTCTTGCCACATGAAAAATGACCAAACCAGTGAATTAACAGTACACAGTTGAGATTTCTATCACTATTTGGCGCAGATAGTATTGCATGTTTATTGGTACTTGATTTGTAACAAAGTTGTCTTTTCAAAGAATTTTTATTAATGAAAGAGAAGTGGGATGTATCATCTATTACCCCCTCCAACTCATGGATAGACCTTAGAATATTCCAGTTCTTCTCAAAGATCTAACAGAATCTCCTAATGTCACTGGAATAAGTCACTGGGTACCTAATCTTAGTGGGTTGATTTTTATATATGTTACGTTCCTCACTTGCTGTTTCTGAGAAAAACGGTTTAACCTTATGTCTTCATTTTTCAGACATATCTTTGATGCTATTATCAATGTTTCTGTCACTATAGCCTCTATCTTTGAATTTTTTCTTTAACGCTGATACAGCTACATTTAAGCCTTCACTTGTATTACGTAGGCGACTAGCGCTCATAAACTGTCCTCTAATAACATTCTTGCATACATGCCCAGGATGCATGCTAGTCTTGTGAAGGATACTGTTCCTATGGCTGGGTTTCCTATAGACAATAGTAACAATTTGTTTGTCATGTGATTTGCGTAAGTTAACATCCAAGAAGTCAATAGCCTCATAAGAGTGTTGATAGGTAAATTTTAGAAAATCAGTAGTTCTGTGCAGGTAATCAATCAGTTGTTTCAATTCATCAGTCGTGCCATCCCGCAACAAAAAAAAAACATCAACAAAACATGTGTACCATAAGATGTTATCCATATGACCATTTCCCTGCAACAAGTAATTCATTTCCCATGCAACCAGTACCAGGTTGGCGTAGCTATTTGCACATGCTGTGCCCATAGCCATGCCAACTTTTTGTAAATAGGAATTCCCATTGAAGACAAAAACATTGTTTTCCAATATAATATCAAGTAAATCACAAATCAAGTTACTCTTGGCAGTGCTATATACCTGTTTATCATTCAGTAGATCACAAACCCTTTCTATACACCAACTATTGGGTATCACCTTGAACAGAGATGTAATGCCCATGCTGACAAACATATAATCCCTATTCAAATCTGAGATCTTATTGTACAGCAAATACAAAAAGGCCTTGGTGTCCCTGAGTACCGTATCGCATAGCTCTAAAACTGGATGTAAACACTTCTCAACATAAATCGATAGGGCCTCTGTAGCCCACCCTTTACTTGAGACTATAGGTCTCATAGGTGGACAAGTCATACTCTTATGAACCTTTGGTAGTCCATAAATCATTGGTATCAGTGGATGTTCTATATGAAAATAATCAAACAGTTCTTCAGTGATTTGTCTTGTTACAAGCAAGTCAAAAATAAATACTGACACTCTATCAATAATGCCCTTAACCTCTCTACTAGTAATCGATAAGTAAGTGTCTTCATCATTCAGTAATGACATCATTTGTTGAATATAAAAAGATTTGTCCATCACCAATACGCTGCCCCCTTTATCTGCTGGTCTAATTTCAATACTAGATAATGTTTTCAACTGTATCAATGCCTCAATTTCCATTGTATCTAAATTATGGAACATAACTGGATTTTCTTGTGCAAATTTATCTCTGATTTCTTTCTCACAGACAGACACAAACGTTTATATAATGGGGTGTGATTTAGGCACAAAAACACTAGGTTGCTTGAACACATTAGCATCCCCAGTCCCAGCATCTTTAAAAATAGTTTTTAAAGTCAATGTGCATGAAAAAAGTCTTAATTCTTTCAAAATATCCATCAATACTGTCCTTTGTGCCGGAATAAAACTAACCCTTTGTTTAACAAAGATAACTGCGATGCAGTAAACTGATAGCCAGATACATTTATTACCAGGTTTTCTTGCTGCGTGTGGTCATCACGTTCGAATACATCACTTGCTCCTTCTGCTGTTGAACCCTGCCTTTTCGGCCTCTGCTGCTGGATCTTTCCCTTATAGGTAACACATTGCTCAGCACAAAAGGTAGAATGGATGCCTGTGTCATCTCCTCCGGTTCTAAAAAAGGAGCAGAAGTTGAAGGAGTCTTGTTGATCCTATTATTATTGACAATGCTAGTTCTCATTTTAGCTGAAGTCAGTGCTGAAGTTTCATTCTCCTTAGCACACTCAGCAGATGAAATCATTGCGTGTGGTGTAATGGAATCCACGTCAGCTATACGTTCAGTAACGTTTGTTAAAGTGATACCATCCCCAGAATTAACTGAATTAACAGTATTAGATCTATTTTCATTATGTTCATTGGTGCTAATCACAGTTACTGACTTTCTTGGCCATGAAAAGACTTCCTTACATTGGAAGTCATTAAGATCACGTTGCAATTTCCTAGTTTTGGTACTTTGCAGTCTTTTATCATAGCCTTGTATATTGTCAAATAAATCATCCAGTTTACTGCCTATAACCTCAACAGAGAAGTTACTGACTAATTCATGTTGTAATTTCTCAATCTCATCAGCTAGAGTTTTCTCTTGAGGTTTAAAATAATCAATCATGAGATTCATGTAATCATAACTCAGCTGTAAGCTGAGGCACTGCCATTTCTGTAGAAGATTTGGGTAGGTCTCACCATACGTAGGCATAGTTAGTACCCTCAGTCCTCTGGGTGTTATCTTATATTTTAGTGATGCCTCAAGGTGAAACCTCTGCCATTGCAGCCTCTTGAAACTGTAAAGTTTCTTTTCTAGACTTCTATACGTTTCTATAAAGTTCATATAGGTATCATGGTCAGTCACGTCTTTACCTGTAGCAGGAAAAACTGGATTCTGCATGAGCGGATTGCATTACTTGCTCAGCAACCCTGTAAAACATTTGTATTGATTCCTTGAAGTGCCATTAGTACTTTCACCTTCAGGCCATGTTCCGGTCAGAAACCGCTAAGATAAGTAAAGAGTAAAAGGATACACGAACTGGATAAATGCTCGGGTTACACCTCAGAGCAAAAATAAAAAATATATTAAAACGAACTGACCATGGCTGGGTGAACTCAGATAAAATGCAGCTTTAATGAAGAATATAAAAGTAAGCGCTTTTGCGATTTATAGCTAATCGCTTCTTCAGACTCTATTCACACAAACAATACCACAGAATTTAAACTATTTCCATCCAATCAAATGCAATAACTGTATGATGTCATTAATTAATAAAATGTTTAAAAAACTGTTTAAAGAAAAAAGTAATACATAGAACATATAAAAAAAACATTCATTTAAAGAACAATGAAATAAAAATCAATTGTGTAGGTAAGGAACTTATTTCATGGTAGGGGAGACTGTTTGAATCCAAACAGCTCCATACTGCTATTTGCTTGCAAAGCTTGTTTCAAGTTTCACAACTGACTTGATGCAGATGTATTCTGTTATTTTTTTACAAAATGCTGTATTTCAACCTCACTGATAGATTGCATTTCGCAATACTCCCATTGCTTTACTGTCTGCATTGTTTGTCCCTTGCTGTTGTCATAGCCTCATATATTAGTTATTTTTTTATATTAAAAATGTAAAGAATGTAAAATGATATTATGGAATTTTTTTTCTGTGAGTATCTGAACAGTTACTGCAGAAGAGTGTTGTATCACTTAGTATCAAGATCAGGGGTTTAACATCTGGAGCCCACAAAATGTGTTAACCCTATGATATCTACTTACCTGCTTTCCATACAAGTAGACGTTCAACAATAGTTGTAGCCACTTTTAATGTAAAATTGCACATTGTTTTTGTGAATGCTGAAATGTACAGTTACACACCTGTTGTCTTCCTTCCATAACCTGTACACTTGCTTTTCATTTCCTTTACTTTTTTGTGGGGAGGGTTCTTTATTAACTTGTGTGCACCCATAGGTAGCTTTACTTTTTCAATTATTTTGTGTATGATGATTGTATACATTCATACATATTTGTTTCGTTAACCTTCACTTGTATCTTAATTTTCTATTTTTCAGTTATTTTATATTTCACCTCATACAGTGCTATGGTGCTTATGACATATGCACCTTGTAAACCACTATGCAGTGACAGAGAATGATGGTATCATCCAGGCACTACATCAACACAACTCATTTCTCTTAGAAAGAAGCAGAGGTGACAAGTCCCGTAACTGTATTTGGGGCACATGGTCAACTATGCAAATGGTGTAAGGAGGCCATGGCTGTACATTTCTGAAAATCTGATATAGGGCCTGTGACATGTTAATGTACGTGATATCTAGGGTGTGTGCAATTGGTTGATAATGCACGGATATGGGAGGGTGGTCCTGCTATCAAAGTACCAGTGATTGAAACTGAGAAGTCCCTGTCCACTGTCAGAGATCCCAGACACTTCAGCATAGGGTTCACACAGAATTGCTGATGGTGGTTCTGATGTGGAGGACAACCCAAGTCTGAGTACTGCTAAACTTCCAGATATGCAATCCAGTTAAATAATTCACACTCATGTCTCTGGTGTCAGGCTTGCCTTCATGTATCCCCCCCCCCAACCCAGTACCAGTGATGATGACTGTGCCCTGATCTTTGCACATTTTTTTTGTTTGTTTTTTATTTCAAATGGTTGCATATCTGAGTGGGCAACTGAAATGCTTGACGCACATTATTGGGCAAACTCCATAGCTGTATATTGCAGACATCAATCATATGTTATTACTCCATTATTGTACCCCTGAATAATGTTTTAGCTTAGGGACACATTATAAGTGTTGCATATGAGAGTAAGCAGCTAACTCTTTTTGTTTTTCTCACAAGTTCCACACATACCTTGGCCCGAGGTTGAATATTTCCTCTAGTGTTTTCCTGTCCACCTAGAATTGGTTTACAATTTCTGTGTCATGCATTCCATAATAATTCAAAATGGGTATAAACAGGATTCTGTCAGCAGTAGCACCTTGAATTAAAGCCTGTTACATATACAGACTAATGATAGCAGCAGCGACCTGTAATGGTGGCTGTATTCCAAACAGTTTTAGATTTCAGGGCAAATGGCTACCCTAACTGTGCACAATTACTTTATATCTTCCTGAATGGATCTGTCATATTGGACTGGTTAATTAGCATGTAATTCAGCTACTTATACTTTCAGTAGCATATTCTGCCATTTATCCTTGTTTTGAAGCTCTATACCGAGTGTAGAATTGTTTAATGAATACAAAATAAAGTGCATATCACACTGTAACCCATAATGATAGCAGCAGTTAGTGAAGGCATTCATGAATCTGCCCCAGGGTGTGACCTAATTTCCTTTTCTTATAGTTTTGTGTTTCTCATTTTAATTAAATATGTTGTTCTTATGGAAATATATATTTCTAACCTTATGTTTCTAGATACTGATTTTAAACTTTTTTTTGCATTCAGGCAGTCTCTTATTCAAGATTTGTCACAGTCCTGCTGTCTTTCAAATTAAAGCATCACTCTAATTAATTTTAAATAATGACTCTATTGCTTCCATATAACTTGTTATTGATCTGTGCATTGGCTTACATTCAAGTTTAATGGAATTATCTAGCAGTAGTAGCAGTAGTTTAACATTTATAAATGTTATAACCCGAAGATCACTGCACATCAATGGTGGTGAAACTTGACATAAAGAAATAATCACCTCCCAAGGAACACAAACGATATCACTATACTTGCATCTTGGAGAATCTCTGAAGTGGTACATGCAACAACTTCTTGGAGGGGATTCTGAAAAGTAATTACACTTAAGCCCTGATTCTAAAAGACTTGCTGTCAAAGTAAATGACCACTTATACTGACAGCAGGCTAAAAGTTGATCATCCACCGGCTGAACAAATGCATGTATAATTTTATATAGTGTGTAAGTGTGGGAACACGACCCTTACGCATGCGCAGTACATCAGAAATGCTCCAGCATACCTGCGGAAGGGCAGCATGGAGTCATTATACAATGACATTATTTAAGAAAAGTAAGTATTTTTTTTCCTTAAATAATGTCATTTTATAATAGCAATAACCCACTGCTGGATTTACTCACGGTTGCCTTTGTTTGGTCACTCGGGCTTCACCCTTGTGAGAAACCCACACCTACCATGTGTAAATCCACCATTATCCACACCCATCTGTGGGTTATTGCTTAAATATTTCTACTGTAAAGGTATAACCAACTGCAGCAACTCCTAGCTAGTTTTACATTGTCCTAGCAAATTATCATTGGGAGTCACATAGCTAAAGGTTAATATGTGGAGTGAGTATCCCTTTCTAAGCTCAATAATATTAGCACTGTTGGCAAATAACTACATATGTAGAATATAATATAATTTTAGAGTCCATATTAATTTCAAAATCTTTAGCCCATGTGTATATGCATACAATAAAACTGAAATGTAACTCTGTGGAATATAATGATTTCCAGAATTTCTATCTTCTATCTTCTTTTTCTTTATATATATATATATATATATATATATATATATATATATATATATATATATATATATACTAAGTTTTGGATCTTGCATGTCATAGTTAACATTTGTTGTCTTGTCTTGTCTTGTATTGTATGACATCTTGT
The DNA here is from genome assembly GCF_019279795.1 of Protopterus annectens. Lineage (NCBI taxonomy): Eukaryota > Metazoa > Chordata > Ceratodontiformes > Protopteridae > Protopterus > Protopterus annectens. The sequence continues at coordinate 327,595,287 of NC_056751.1, read as the reverse complement.
CATATTTGTTAAATGAGGAGATTGTCGCCATGAGCATCCATTGAAGATGTTCCTGTCATGGCCCAATCAGACTTTCCTGACAAATAAATGTTAATAATTAACTAAATAAATGCATATATTAGGAAATATACTATACTGTCTCTGAGATCACACAATACAGGAGAAGGGCATATTCTCCAACCCCGTTATTGTGGCCATCCCGCACAAATATTGATAGCTTTCTTGTCAACTAAATTAAGTGAGAAAAAAAGTTGATCAATAACTCACATTGTGATAAAATTAATGCCTCACATATATATTAATATACAGACAGATCTCTCTCTCTCTCTCTATATATATATATATGTGTGAATGTGTGTGTGTGTGTGTGTGTGTGTGTGTGTGTGTGTGTGTGTGTGTGTGCGTGCGTACACACATTATATGTGTGCATATGAGTCTACTACATTAATTGAAGTACAGGTGGTTGAAATAGAGATAGTCAGTGGACTTCCTGATGCTTCACAGCTTCACTTGTAACAAAATAAATAAAAAACAAAGTGTTCTTGCAAGGAGGCAAACTCCAGTAAACCCTGGATCAATATGTCATTTTTGAGCTTACACAACATCAGGGAAAAGGCAACATTCATTTCCTGCACTCTGCCATGATTTTCTACACACTCAACAGCATTTTATGTTTACTTGCAACATTGCTCAATCCCTATGATCAACTAAGCAGTAACAAATGTGAAGAGAGCATATATACAAATTCACCACCATAAAAGTTACAAGCAAGCAAAATCTGAGGATAATGCTACTCAATGCTACAAGTCTAAACCTCAAAATGCACTCACTCGAGGCCCTCATTAAAATGGAGAACATAGAAATCTGTGCAGTGACAGAGACCTGGTTCAAAGCTCCAGAGAGCACCCCTGCACCACCAGGCTATAATTCATACCACACCTTTCGGCCACCTAACCCGGACCGAAGCACTAAAGGTGGAGGCGTATCCATATTCATTAAGGATATCCACAACTCCAGGCTAGTTGCACAGCATAATGCATCTGAGATTATCCAAGTGCAACTAACTCTGGGCAAGACTGCAATCCAAATTGTACCTTGCTACAGACCCCCCACTATGCCCCAGGATTCCCACTCCTCATTTCTTGATACACTGGAAAATATTAGGGTACAATCCAACACCCTAATAATGGGCGATTTCAACTATCCCACCATTAACTTGGAAAACTACTCATGTACCAACTCTTTTGCTCAACATTTTCTGGAATTCATAAATTTCAATGCCTTGGATCAACTTATTCATACCCCCACCAGAGGCAGCAATATCCTAGACCTGGTCATTACCAACATGGGCGACCAGTGTTCCACACCAGAGGTCAATTCCTCATTTGTCAGATCCGACCACAAGCTAATCACCCTAGACATCCACATCCTGCCCCCAACCCCCATTAGGGAAACCACCATAAAAAACTTCTCCAAAGCCAACTTCACACTTCTTAAGACAGAAGTGGCAAACTTCATGACACCCATGCAGACGGACAATAGAGGTACAACTGCTGAATCCTACACAAATGCACTTTATAAGCACTTAGACGAGTGCATGGATTGTGCTATCCCTAACAGAACCAAGATGCTATCCTCCAAAAAGGAAGCCAATCTGGTGGTCCTCTGCCATAAACAAACTCTACAAAAGAAGAAGAAAGAAACTGTTGCAAAAAGAGTAAAATCCCATGACTGGAGGAGCTCCCTGGTCAGCCTCAGTAAGAAGCTAAGATCCCTCATAAAATCCTCCAAAGTTAATTAAGAAAACAAAATTGCCACTGACTCTAAAGACAACCACAAAGCATTCTATAATTATGTCAAGAATCTCAATGACAGCACTCAGATCTGCTCTGAGTTACAGCACAATGGCAATAAATATACAGAACTAACTGATATTAACATCCTGGCAGACTGGTTCAGTGCTAACTTTACCCACCTTTCACCCTCTAGAGGGCCCATCTCTATACCGGAAGAATGCAAAGTTCCTGTAATCACGGCTGCACAGGTAAAAAACACACTCTCCAAAGCCAAGAACACAGCATCCATGGGACCTGACAATATCCCAGGCTGCGTTCTACACAACCTATAGAATGAACTGGCACCCTACCTAAGTACCATGTTCAATCATAACCTCACCTCAGGCTTTGTGCCCACTGAATGGTGCACCATGGCGGTTATCCCACTCCACAAAGGGGGAGCCACGACAGACCCCGGGAACTACTGCCCCATTAGCCTGATGAGCCTGGTCTGCAAGACCATGGAATGTATCATCATGGAACTCATAAACAAAGACATTGGTAATCTCCAAACTCTGGACCCCACCCAGTTCAGGTTTGTAAAAGGCAGATTATGTCTCCTAAACCTGATAAACTTCTTTGAAGCAGTCACCAAAGCCATAGATGAAGGTAAGGTGATTCACACAGCCTATCTAGATCTCGCCAAGGATTTTGATACCATCCCCCACTCTGGAATTATAGATAAACTTACTAATCTAGGTATAAATTCCTATGTCACAAGATGGGTTACCAACTGGCTCATGGACAGAACCCACACTGTGAAAGTAGCAGACTCCAAATCTGACTTCAGACCAGGGACAAGTGGAGTACCACAGGGTTCAGTCCTGGGTCCTCTCCTGTTTGGTATCTACTTCTCTGAAGTACAGGTTAACACATAAGGTCTTTGACTAATGAAGTTTGCAGATGACTGCAAACTGGGAGCCATAATCGAAACTCCTAACGATGTGGGCATCCTACAAAAGGGCCTCACTGAGACAGATGCCTGGTGTCAAAGCCATGGCCTGAAGCTCAATGCCAAAAACTGCATTGTCATCCCCATTGGTAAAAACTCTGTACCCATAAACTACCACATAGATGGTAGTCTACTTAACACCGAAAGTGTGATAAGAGACCTTGGGACACAGGTGGACAGTAGTCTCTCCTTTGATAATCACATCGCCACAGTGGTCAGGAAATCCTTCCACGTGGCACACCTCATCACAAAAGGTTTCTCATCCAGAAAAAAAGATGTCATTGTTCACCTCTACTCATCACTCATTAGACCCATTATAGAGTACAGCGCCCCTTTTGGTATGTACCTCACAAGACATCTACAACAACTGGAGAGGCCACAGAAATACCTCACAAAGAGGATTACTGGCCTCAAACAGATACCCTACAAAGACCATCTCAAAAAACTCCAGCTTTACTCCGTCGCATATCGCCTACTCAGAGGCGATCTCTGCCTAACATACAAAGCTATGTCAAACCCAGAGCTGTTGGACATGCGCCACTTAAAGAAATTCCAATCCCTCCGAACTACATGCTGTAGGGACCTAAACCTTGTCACCACAATAAACAGAACATGCTGGAAGGATAGATTCCTGTCCCAGAGACTTCCCATATTCTGGAACAGACTACCTATCTATGTCAAACAGAGCTCCTCATTAGCACTCTTCAAGAAAAATCTTGATGATTGGATGGGAAATAGGAAATTCACCCCAGGGATCACTTCTGTGGCTCTGCTCAACAGGGGCACATGAAAATAATTTTCTTGGGTGGTGAAAGCCAGGGTACCTTTTTGGCTAGGCTTATATAGGCCCTAAGACCAATAGCCTAGTACCTACCTATGAACCTATGAATCTATCTATTATTCTAGCTTCCTATGTATTCATTTATCAATATATCTATATATATCTATATCTATATATTTATTTATTTATTTTATTTATTTTACATTTGTTGACCAGGAGAGTCAAATTGGATTACAAGTCCATTTTCAGTAGAGGCCCAGGGAGAAAAGCTCCAAGAAAACAATTTTTTACTAAACCTACTTTTAAGGACAGACTTTTGACATACAATTTCCACAGAAGAGACTATGACATACATATTAACTATATTGTATATTACTATATTTATAATATGATATATATATATATATATATATATATATATATATATATATATGTGTGTGTGCATAGAGAGAGAGAGAGAGAGAGAGAGATGAGTATGTCTTTAATTGTTAATATTCTGCTATAGCACTTGACAGTCTACTCTGGGTTAATTATAGATGTGGTCTGAAGCATAATGGTTAAGGCCTTTGCATCCTATGCAGAAGGTACTAGGTTCAATCCTGACCTCTGTAAAATACCCTGTTTGGAGTGTGCATATTCTCCCTGTGTCTCTGTGGGTTTCGTCCCACCTTTAAAAAACATGGTGAGTGTTTCCATCTCAAACCTAGCAATGAATGGAGCTCTGGGCAGCAGCACAGACTCTACATGGTTCCCTGTAGGGGGAAGAGTTGTATAGATCAACAACTTTGGACATCTACTGTGGTGCCCAGTATCCTCAAGACAGGAGAACACAGATGACAGACTGCCCACCATGGCAGGGCTAACCACTTGACAGTGTAAAATATGGCTGTAGGTGATTTGGCCAGGTTGACCAATGTCGCCAGTTGGGCATGAGTATCTGCGCATGATAAGTGGCTTGATGATCTGACCTACTCTGACCTATGCCAGGGTCCCATGCTAACACTTGGAGGGGTGTATGTGCCCCTGTCGGCCAGTGTGTGCCATAAAGTCCAGCAGCTCTTTGTCAATAAGCTTCTGGCTGGTCGGTGTCCAGTTGCCCAGCCTGGGTTCCCTGAAATGGCTCTGTTGAGCAAAAGATGGACGCAAAACCAATCAACCTACGTATTAGGAATTGCTACACTCTGCAGGTTCACTGACATGATGCAGCTTGGAATTGGATAACATGATGGTATGGAGGATGCTGGACATCCGATGTATGCAAGACACAAGAGACAAGATGGAAGGGCAGTGCAGCAAAGACACTTGGCTTCGGATTCAGACTCTACTACTTAGGAGGAGGACAGGCTACAAATGGTGAGGAACTGTGGGGAGAGACAGGGTTCAGAAGGCAGTGAGGGATACCATCAGAATTAGTGACAGACTTATGGCAATCAGACTCCACTGTAATGATAGGGCAGTATTCATAATCTCAGCCTATGCCCCACAGAAGGGTTGTGATAGTGAGTAAAAAAAGAGTACATTCATACAGCAGTTGCAGGACCTACTAAATAAAGTATGACAACATGAATTGGTCTTGATAATTGGTGTCTTCAATGCACATATCAGGAGAGACAGAATAGGATATGAGGACTGCCTGGGTCCACATGGGTGGGCCAACAGGAATAAAGAAGGAGAAGCCATTCTAGAATTCTGCCTTGCAAATGGCTTGATAGCAGCCAACACATGGTTCAGCAAGAGAGACAGTCACAAGATAACATACAAGAATAGCCAACTTGCAATTCAGGTAGACTTCCTTCTAGTAAGGACAGGGCACTGGTGTAGCATCAGTGATTGCAAAGTCATCCCCAGCAAAACAGTCAGCCCACAGCGTAAACTACTAGTTGCCACGTTCAGCTGTAAACAAAGGTCAGAGTATGCTCAATGTTCAACATAGACTAAGCTGAAGAGTTGTAAGTTAACTAGAGAGAAAGTACAACAGTTCAAGGAATTCAGGGCTCTAGTACCTCATGAAGAGGAGGAAATAGGTGGAGTTGGAGAAGGATGACAGTGCCTCAAAACAGCATGTGTGAAGACTACAGAACAGATGTGTGGCCAAGCCATGTATGGAAATCAGGTATATAATGAAAGCTGGTCCAGGAAGTCATCAAAAGAAATGAGTACAAGAAAAAATGGGAGATAGAAAAGACAGACCAGGCTAGGAAGGAATATTGGTTGGATAGCAAACTAATAAGGGAGTTGCAATAGCATAAAACAGGGCATCAGAGGCACTCTACTAGCTTCTGGAAAGTGACTCAGTAGGTGGCACAAAGAAACTATATGAGGTTGCAAGGCAAAGACAAAGATATAGAAGATAGTCAGACACCTTTCATGAGGAATGCCAGCAACAACCTGCTCACCACTCCACAGGACATCAAAGACAGATGGAAGGAGTACCTCCAGCAGCTTCTGAATGAAGAAAACTGACACAGAAGCTGTACTACCACAGACACAGCCTACAATAAGAGAAGAAGAGGAGCCCACCCTAGAAGAAGTAAGAACAACACTAAGGAAAATGAAGTCAGGGAAAGGAGCAGGCTCAGATGAGGTCACAGCAGATATGATAAAGATGCTGGCTGAGATGGGGGAGAGATGGATCTTGAGGGTGCTCATAGCAGTGTGGAGAGAAAGGCACATCCTAGCTGACTGGAGAATAAGCATACTCGTGTTGGTGTACAAGAACAAAGGGGACATCCGCAACTGTGGGCTGTACAGAGATATCATACTCCTGTCACATTGCATTAAAGTTATGGACAGGGTGATTGATAAATGGATATGCAGACTAGTAGAAAGTAAGGAGGGAGATGAGTTCAGATTCACAACTGACTTTATGTTTGCAGTGAGACAGATACTTGAGAAGAAGCTGGAAGTGAGGAAAGAGTCCAACTGGACATTCCTAGACTTGGAGAAAGCATAAGACAAGGTCCCAAAAAGGGTGATTTGGGCAGTACTGCGGTGGTTTGAAGTCCCAGAAACATTGGAAGAATTAGTGCAAGCTATCTACAAAGACCCAATGACTCAAGTACGAACAGTGTTCAGTCTCAAAGAGGGGTTCCTAGAAGGAGTGGGTGTGCAACAGGGACCAGCTCTGAGTCCACTGCTGTTCATACTGGTGATGGACTACATTAGCAAACAGGTCGGAGGAGACAGATCAACAAAGTTGCTGTATGCAGATGATGTGGCATTATAGGCAGACTCTGAGCAAGAACTTCAGCTAAGCATAGGGAATGGAATGCAAAACTGAAGGCACATGTGACAAAACTAAAACCAGATTTGACAGTGGTAATGGCAGTAAATTGGGGAAATCAGAAGAAGCACAGAACTGAGATAGAAGGGAAGATAGTGGAACAGGTTAACAGCTTCAAGTATCTGGGAGAGGTGGATGAGACGAAAGGGAGTATGAATGAAGAGGTCAAAACTAGAAGCAGATGGGCTGCAACCAACTGGCATAGAGTGTTAGGTATAGTCTATGACAGAAGAATGCCAAAGAAGCCAAAAAGTAAGGTGTACAAAACAGTGGTGTGACTGGTACTACTGTATGGTACAGAAACCACAGCAGTAAAAGCAAAGCAAATGAGAAAACTAGAGGTGATGAAAATGAAGTGCCTGAGAAGGGTGGTAGGATAAACACTATGGGACAGACGAAGAAATGAGGACATAAGAGCAAAGGGCAAAGTAGCTCCAATTGCAATAAATATTAAAGAGAACAGATTACAGTGGTTGGAGCACGTGCAGAAAACCTGAAGACAATCTGATGAAGAAGATCTGGGACAGACAGGAAGGAGGTAAGAGGAAATGACGCCATCTGGCAAAGAGATGGATGGATTGTGTGAGAGAAGATCTGTGACAGTCAGGTATTATAAGTGTCGAAGAAAGCAGGAGTGTAGCATTGAATCAAGAGAGATAGCGACAGTTAACATGACACCCTGTCCCCATGTAAAAAAATGGGAAAAAGGGGGCTGATGATGATAATGAAGATGTCCCAAGCAAAACTCAAGTGCTTTTTGCAATTATTGAAACTGACAGGAGGAACTGGCTGGAGGTACACATGTTTTTAGAGAAATAACTTGTTGCTATAGAGACTATTAATACTGCTGACATGGAGTGTAAAGCTAGATGTAAACGTACTGTTCTCAACATGTAAACACTGTATGAAGCATAGTCATACCTCTCACTTGTACAGATTTTCACAGAATGTCCAGATTTTTGTCTCATATTTTTGGTCTGTTTCTCATAAAAATTGTGTTTTTTTTTTTTGACAAATCGCTGGTATGATCTAAGGATTATAGTCATGAAATAATGACAAGCATTTGAGTTTCAGACTTAATAACCTTCAGAAAATGGATGCTAATACAAATTCCATTATTCTAGCAACTTTCTAAGTTTATAAGAGCAATATTTAAAATGCATCCTATTTTTGGGCCTTTGTTATCCCATTATGCCAGGCTTTGTCAAAATGTATTTCACCGAAAGTTTGAGAGGTATGTGCATGCTGGGCTGTTTTCCATTTTTCTTCTGTTGTGCCAGAAGCCAGAAACATCCTCCAATACCTTGGTATGCAGAGATTATGCCATGGCTAATCTACTGAAACTGAGTGATGAGCTGGCCAAATTCAACATTCCCTTCCAGCTGAGTGACCCCATTGCTGATTTGGAATCCTTTACCATCAAATTCTATGCACATATGAATAGTTGCATAAGTGTATCCAAAGTATATACAATGCAGAATTCAAAATTAAACCCTTGTGGTGGAACCCAAATGTAAACAGGATCTATAATAAAAAACTCATTGCATGTAAAATAAGTGCAACTGTCAAGATGCAGATGAAGCTCTTGCTAAACTTAACAGAGAAATTCAGACCCTGAGCTAAAAATAGCTACCCAGACAAAGGACAGCTATGAAAACTTATTTAACTATGTTAGAAACCTTAGAACCAATGCCTAGCATCACAATGAATTCAGTCACATCTCATGGTGTCTCAACTTCTAAGCTCATAAGGGAAATCATCACACAACACAATATTTTGGTAAGAGGGGACTCCATTGTGAGACAAACAGATGTACCACTCACCAGACTGAGTAAGGAGAAAGTCATGGTCAGATGCTTATCAGAGGCCAGGATCCACCAGATCCCCCACACATTCAGGTAATTGAACCAGTCCTAGCCCATGTACCTTTGCAGACCATATAAAGAAAGACGTAATGGAGCTCACAGACTATGTGTTCCAAGCCAGTATAAGCCTAAGATTGAGCAGCTTTCTACTTTGTCCATGAATGATGCCACAGTATGAACAGAAGATAATTGACTTTAATAATTGGCTTAGTTTTTGGTGCCATTCACTGGAGCTACAATATTTGTCATCCCAGGAGGACATGGTTGACAGACCATGCTGCTTTGCCAGGGTGGTCTGCATCTGTCTCCTCTAAGATTTTCACTATTGGCTAAAATCTTGTCCATCCCCATACTGCTGTTTTTAGGGTTTGCAGCCTGATAAACCTTGTGACATAGCAAATCAAACCCAAGAAAATCAAAAGGGGTTACTGCTCAATGCTAATGAGCATAAACAACAACTCTATGCCCAAAAGCTCTCCTCACCCTAAAGGATTTATGACTGTGCAGTTACTGTGACATGGTTTAAAATCATGCAGAAGACCTGGCAATGCAGGGCTATAATTCCTTCCATGCATTTAGACCAGATACTGCCAGGAAGGAAAAATGTTTCAATTTATGCACCTCAATGCTGATCAAACAATATGATGAGCTTGAGCTTCTGCAGTCCAAATTACCACAGGAAAAGTCCCTTAGCATACCTAACATATTCTTGCAAGGTATAGGTCTCCCTCTATGACCAAGAAAACCCATAACACATACTTTAATGTACTGCAGCCAATCCAGGTTCGACCTAACATATTCGTGGTTGACTAGCTACACCACTGTAAAGTGGGAATCACACACAACTCCAAACATCCAGACCCAGAGATTCCTGCATTGGTATTCACAAGCAACCTAAGCCAACTAGTCTGCACACCCACTAGGGTTGCTAACAACCTTGGCTTGGTCCTTACAAACATGAGAGAACATTACATCCCATTACCATAATTTCCTCACTAGTCAGGTCAGACCACAAAGCCATCTTCATTGAAACAAGAATAAAATTCAGAACTCCAGCTAACCCTGGAACCTTTAGGAATTATTCCAAGGCAAACTTCCTACTAACACTCTACCAAAATTTCAAGACCCCAGAACACTGAGAACACTGATCCCTGTGCAGAATTAATCATCAAAACACTATAGAGTCAAGTTGATGGCTGAATAGAGGCATTTGTACATACACAGAATAAGCACAGGGCAAACTTAAAAAAAAAAAAAACAAGCCACCCTGCTGGCATTCCAACATCGATAGATTGTATAACAAAAGGAAGAAAATTATGGCAAGAATTAGGAAGTGCAATACCCTGCAAGGTAAAGGCTTCCTTGTCGATTCAAACAAGCAAATCATTGATAATGAGGTATACCAATGGCAAATCTGAGGTAAACATAGTCTCTGGTGCCAAGGACAGTCTCTAGATATTCTTCAGTTATGTCCACAAACTCAAAAGCAATGCACAACAATGTACTGAACTAATTGTAAATGGAGCCCCCTGTACTGAGTAAGAAGGTATACAAAAGGTACTGGCTGACAAATTATCTCCAGTTTTACCTACCTCTCTCCCTGATACACTTTTGGAAATATCCTCAACCTTAACACCCCCAACTATCACCAGGGAACAGGTTTTCAATGCTATTGACAAGGGACCAAGAACACTGCATTTGTGGATCTTGATAATATCCTAGGATACCTCCTTAATATCATAAAAAACAACCTATCATGAGCACGAGAATGACTATTTAATGATGGTCTCCATACAGGCTTCATGCCAAGCAAATGAAAGACTGCGACTGTTACCCTGCTGCACAAGGGTGGACCATAGCTCTCCTATTATATAACCGAATGTTCAGAATTTTGAACGTGCCTTTATGGACAGTTTAATGTCGAAAGGGCCAAATTCCGAAGACACAGAACAGCAATTTTTTTCCCTAGGGAAAAAAATTGCTGGTCCGCAAACAAAAAACAAAAAAAAAACAAAAAAACACAAAATATAGTAGTGGGCTTCGCCCACCACATGCCCCCATATGGGGGTTGTGCCCCCCCACCCCTTATCTAAATATACAAACTCCAAGACCACACCACAGTGGAGGAAATGGCAAAGTCACAAAAACAGCCCAGTGATTTTTATCCCCAGGAAAAAAATTACTGTTCCATGTCTTTGGGATTTGGCCTTTTCAACATTAGGCTGTCGATAACACAATGTTCGAAATTCTGAATGTTCGCATAAATAATAGGGACCCGGGCCATATATGGACCTGGGTAACTACGGATGCAAAGCCTTTGAAAGAATTATCATGGAAATGGTAAGTAATGACATAGGAAACCTTCAGACACTGGATTCAACCCGTTTTGGTTTCAAGGGTAAGTCATGAATACTCAAGTCAGGTGGATTTCTTTGAGAAGGTCACCAAGGAAATAGATGAAGGCAAAATGGTGCATAGTGCTTACCTCATCCTGGCCAAAGTATTTGACAGAATACGTCATTTAAACATTGTAGACAAACTTACAAAATTAGTTTTAAAATTCTGTGACCCACTGCAGAGCCAGCTGCCAGACTGCTAAGAGGTGATCTGACCTGGCCTACAAAGAATCCTCTGATCCTATTTTGATGGACTTGCTGCAAATCCACAAAATAAATAGTATTAGAATTACTCAATCTGCGGACCTAAACCTCATCTGCAACATAAATAGGATATATTGGAGAGAAAAGTATGGGTCTGAGAGACCACCTTCTCTAGAATAGGCTTTCCATCCATGTGATACAGAGGTCTTCACTAACACAACTTCAGCATAACTTGGAACACTGGATAGGGAATCCAAACTACCCCGATCTGGCACCTATGTCTTTATTAGGCAGAGGCAGTCTGTACATATTTGACTAGACATGCCCCAGCCTACATATACCTCTTAAAATAACCATAGGGTAGCAAGGAAAACTTGTCAGATACATTTTGGAAGCATGACTAGGCTTAAAAATCCCCCCTTGGGTAGTTAACCTAATAATAACCATGAACCCTACACAGAGCTAATAGTAAATGATATCACTTACTCAGAATCTGAGAACATAACCAGTTGACTACCTTATAAATTTAGCTCTAACTTCACTCCCGTTCTAAATTCCTAGATCTCATAACCACATCTACACCTTCCTCTCAAGTCTCCCATGGGCATGCCTTCAAATCACTATCCAAGACCATAGAAGTACAAATCACTATCCAAGACCATAGAAGTACAAATCACTATCCAAGACCAAGAATACTTCTATGAGGCCAGATAACATACTGGTTACTTACTGGCCAGCCTAAAATAGCATCTAAAGGCAAATGGGAACTAAATTTCGCCAGTTCCTGAATACTATTTCCACCAAAAACAATGCAGAAATTCCAAAAGACAGAAAATAAAAACAGAGGAAACATTGCAGGATGAGGTTGACACGGATATTAATACCATACAAAACACCAAAACAGAGTTAGCTCTTTTACCTCATAGTTTCTCACAGGACAAGAGACTTCTACAGGCTATTAAAAATATTTAAAAAAATCCTTTAATAGGAAAACATCATGTGATAAATCACATGACTAAACTTTTTTCTTAACTTTTTTAAATAGCAAGTAAAATTAATGACATTATTTAACCCTTTGTGTCTATCTGCATCCAACATAAGTTGCCAAACATATTCTAGATAATCTAAAACAATCTTTCCTACTTCCAACTCTTTTAGAAGGATGATATACAACAAAAAACTAAAATTCTTAAATTCAACACAATCAATGGGTATAATGCCTCTTTTGATATGTTCCTCTTCAGACATTTGACATATCTTCAATGCACACGATACTATCTTACTTAGACAATCAGGACCCTAAATCCTAAACACTATCTCAACGTCTTGCACCTGTTCAATGTCATAAAGGCTCCTGAGGGGCAATCTCTGCCTCTTATACATAGCCTCCACAGACCCTGTCCTCTCAGACCAACTGCACATTTACAAGTCCAATGTGGGCATAAAGACCCTGTCGAAAGATCTGAGCTTTGCAACATAAATAGAACATGCTGGAAGGATACGTATGCATCGTGGGCAATATCACTTCTTTGGAATAGTCTTCCTCTCCACATGAAGCAAAGCATTTCCCTTCTATTATTCAAATGTAATCTGGATGAAGGGATAGATAAATGCAAATTCACCAGTGATTTAGCATCCTAGTTAGTATGGATAGAGGCAACATGAAAAACTTAGCTTATATCCGTGGTATTCATACTTAAAATACAGGCGTAAAAAATGTCATGGGAATGTGTGGCTAGGCTTCTAAATATCCTCACAGATGAATTGCATACTAAGTACATATTAAGCTATGAACATTTCTCTGATGAATGTATAACTAGAGACATTTTGCTTCTGCTGTTTTCTGGTGTGTTTCATTTTGCATACAATCATGGAAGTATTCATGAAAATGCTTGCAGACTCCAATGTACAGATTGTAAAACAGGTAGCATGGATGGGCATCAAATACATACTTATAAATGTGTCTGTCACCAAAAAAAAAATAGTGAACAAACCAGAGTGGCTGAAAATCCCATCATAAAGTTGACAGAGCAGGCACTGAGAACATATACGATCATAGAAGTAACAGACTATTATAACTTTATGAAAGAAGCTCTAATCAGGGCTGGTGTAACCCTGAGTTACAAGCAATAAATTGTAATAATTGTATCTTTAGTGTACATAAGCAGTTAAGTGCACATATGCATGATTTAAAGTACAACAACTGTTTTGAGCATGTGGAAGGTTGGGCGCCGGGCTGGCAACTCAACACAGTAAAACTTCACTGCCAATCATGAGCGGACAGGTGATCCGCTGTGGCGACCCCTAACCCCTAAAAGCCAAAAGATGAAGAAGAAGAAGTACAAGCAAAGTAAAATGTTACAAATGTCAGCAGAAGACACAGCCTGGTAGCAACTGCAAAGCAAAAATGTTACAAATTTCAGTAGTATACATGTTTAAACCTTCACAGAGTAAAATAAGAAATCATATACTGCAAAGTAAGCACATCACAATAACTCTAATAAGCTAGTAACTTTTCAGATTTGCAGTAACTGAAGGCACTTGGGCCTTTCCTACATGTGAGGCTAGTTGTGAAATTTGAACTGGCTGTGTTGACATGGTGATTCTTTGTCTAGATTTATAGGTTTACATTACCCTTTGGGTGGGATACTTGACTATTCTTCCTAACTTAAGTACACCTTGAAATGTTAGTCTTAGATCTCCTAGACTACTTATTACGGAACTAAAATATCGAACCATGATCTTTGATGATGCAGCCCTGACTCTGGCAGTGTGACACTGTCACCAAAGAGGCGGAGGCCATTTTATAGGCCTAGTCACTGTGCAGTCAGCCAGATAACAAGGGTTGGGTTTGATTAAGATTCCGATGTTGACTTACTTTCCTCATTTTCAGGATGGGGTTTATTTGCACCATTTAAGTGTGCTGTAGTGGAGGTTCATAAGTGAAACAACCACATTAACACCAAAACACTATTTTAGGGATAGGCCAGTGCCTAACAGTCTCTTACACAGGAGTTTGGTAGGATGGGTCCTGAGCATCATTCTGTGTCCCTCCCCAGGTATGCCGTCCCTTTCACTTACTTTGACATAAAGAATCAACTGGGTTTGAAGACTTAGAAGTGGTATTCAAAAGAAACTTGAATGATATACTCAGTAGACCTTCACTTTTATCTTAGTATGTGCTGCACTGTAACTATCAATCATGTAGTCAAACAGAAAAGAAGGCTAATGAAACTATTTGCTTGTGCCTAGCATACACACAACACCACCTCTCCTGTCTCAGTGTTATCATTACCCACGTTGGTAGAGAGGGATCCATTTTTACTCATCATTCAAGTCTTCATATTACAGCAATTTTACCATCTTATACTTGCTGCATATCTTGAAAGCCACATCTCAGTCTATTAAACTGAAAACAGTAATAAAGTCTAAAATTTAGACAAACATATGAAGAAAGTATACTTCCTTACCCAGCAAATAATTCCAAGGAAGACCTGCCCCAAGCCTTTGCCTATCAGCAGCAGTTACACTCCCAGCTCTAGTCAGTGACATTGGAGCACACCCTATTGTATAAAACTATCACATATTAATCCACAGAGTACAGGAAACAAACCAGCTTTACTAAATCACTACAATTCTGTTTATCAATCTATCTCTTTATCTATTTTTCTATTAATTGACCTAGTGATCACTTAATTACTTTATTATTTATTTATAAATTGATTGATTGACTTTCAATATGGCTTTATTTGTTTATTTATAAACTGATTGATTGACCTTCAGTATGGTCTCACACTGATCAAAGGGTTGATTAAAGCTTTCCCAGTGTGAAAACTGAAACTTTGGAAAGCAGTTAACAAAATCCATTTATCTGGGGAAAATTCAGTAACTGGTTAGTCACAAAGTATCCTGATGTCAGCAACAAGCAAATTTGGAGAAAGGTAAGAGAAAAGCAACTAGAATAGCAGAAGAAAATCTCTGGTGAGGAAGGGCTTTGCAGCTGTTCAGTAAAACAAAGTTAATGTTTCAGTCTCAGTACATGAGATAGCTTTAGTAATTTAGAGATAAAAGAAATTATGTGAATTCAGAGCTGTAAAGAATTAAATGGAATTAAATAACCTTTAAGTAGCAATTCAGATGAGCTGATAAAATTGCAGAAATCAGAGGATGAAATGAAAGAAAGCCTGACTGAATATGAGGCTTCTTAAGAAGAACTGCTTGAAAAACAGTAGAGCTTGAGGATAGAGTATAAAGAGAAAACCCAAGATTTTCTGCTGTACCAGAAAATCTGGAAGGAACAGATTGCATTTATTTTATGAAAAAAACAGATAAGCATCTGGAACTGTGAAGGGTTTGTTAATGGAAAAGTTACAGCGTATCTGTGCTCCAGATTTCAGCACGACAAGACAGCCAAGACATATAATAGTAAATATGCTGTCATATCAGCAGAAGATGTTGATCCTCACACAGTTGTGGCAGAAGGGAAATATATTATCAATTGGGGACACCAGAGTGTTCATGCAAAATGATTATTCTCTGTACATCAGGTCGAAGAGAAGTGAGTTAATCTCTGCAATCAGAGGTTGTCAAGGGGGGTGGTGGTGTTAGATTCAAGTTTCTATATCCTGCTATCATCAAAATATTTATTTTCAGAAACAGCGAAGACATTTTGGATGAGGGACAGATGAAGGAGGAGCTAAAAAAAAAGTTTATCCAACAACTTATAGGGTAGCTAGTTAAAATGAATTCTGCTTTTCATTCCTCTGATAATGGCACAGCCCATTGGCAGAACTTACCTGTAAAAAAACATTTCCAGAGTAGCAAAGGAGAAAGACTGAATATGGGGGTACCAAAAAAGGGTGTGGCGTAGCCATCCTCTACTCCAATAGCCTCAGCCTCTCTCCTTCCACCACACACATCACTGACTTCCACCCAGCTGAACTTATCATCCTAAACTACCACCTTAATCATCACAAGTAACATGCTGTTGCTTACATCTATATCCCCCTGGGAATAATTTGTCCATATTAGAAAATATCCTATCCTGGTTTTCCCACAATATACCATATGAAACCCTCATCTTAGGAGATGTCAACCTAGACTGGTCCAAACTTACAACTGACTCTCCACAATTCAGTATCACCTACGTGGTTTCCATCAACTGATAGCTTCCCCCACCTGCCTCCATAAAAACCCATCTTCCAGCTCCATAATTGACTGGATTCTCACCAACTCCCCCACCACTACCACAACCCCACTACCTTACCAGACACCCTTAGTACCACTTCCCCACCTCTGTCCTAAGACACTTCACCCAACTTCCCAAACCCCATCTTTACAGAGATTGTCTTAAACTTTCTAACTTTAACATATGACAGTTCATCTCCATTCTTTCAAGTACAGAATGGTCCATCCTTAGACAAGTCCCTCTCAGTGACGCAGTCAGTATATTCAATAGCATCTTCCTGAATAATCTATCTTACTCCCTCTAGGAAGATTACAATAAAATCCAATTAAGCTCCCTGGCTTTCCAAAGAAATTAGGTCCCTTATGCACAAAAGAGAGTGCTTGCAAAACCCGGATCAAAACAAAAGAACTATCCCTGCTACACAAACATAAATATCTTAGGAATCTTACTAAGAAACAAAATAATAATGACAAAAAGTTCTACTATAACTCTGCTCAGCTCAATAGCAAACCCAACCCTCGGAAGTTTTGTTCTACTCTTAACAGAATTTTTTCTCCAAGCTGTCCCTTAAACCCTTGCCTTACCCAAACACAGTCCCTCAGGAAACCACTACCATCCTCAATAAACACTTTATTGACACCATCCAAGCACTCAGACCATTTAATTGTAGCACAACTTCTCTGCCTACCCCTCCCAACCCTCCAATCAAAAATCTATTCTCCTTTCACCCTGTTCCTACTTCCTAAATCAGATCTCTTCTTCTATAGATCAAACCCTGCTCTCCCTCCACTGATAATCTACCTCCTACCTTCCTCAAACTTGCTGCTGAGTCCATCGCCTAACCTGTATCTATTCTAATTAATAGATCATTTCAGGAATCCACCGTCCCTACCCTATGGAAATCTTTCTACGCTATTCACCTGCATAAAGGAGGAAACTCTACAGACCAATCTAACTACCGACCCATCGCCATCCTATCTCCCCTCTCTAAGATTCTTGCAAAATGCATTCATCCACAACTTCTTAACTACCTCCTCCAGCATAACCTACTCACTCTCACTCAGCACGGTTTCCGCCCTAACCACAGCACAACTACTGCCCTCCTATCTTTCACACATACCATTGCTGAGACCCAAGATAACAATAAACTCATATCTTGTCTCTTCCTGGACCTTTCCAAAGCCTTAGATACAGTCTCCCACCCCCTACTGCTATCTAAACTAGCTAATCTCAACCTCCTCCCTCACCTGGTTCTCCAGCTACCTGTCCTGCAGGCAGCAATCTGTTAAATGGCTCTCATCCTTTTCTCCATTTATACCAGAGTACCAGAAGGTTCCATCTTGGGTCCCCTTCTGTTTAATGTCTTTACCAATGATCTATATACATCCTGTAAACAATCCTCCCTCATCCAATACGATGATGACTCAGCTCTCATCTCCATCTCTAACAATATCTCTGAACTCCATACCCTAACCCAACATGCCTTTCTATCCACTGAACAATGGCTGTCTGATAATCTACTTATCCTTAACCCTAAGAAGACCAAACTCTTACTGTTTGTCCCCATTCTTTCACACACCACAAATCCACCTTTGCTATTACATCTTCTAACAATACAATAATCCAACCTGAAACCCACACAAAACTCTTTGGAGTCATCATTGATGATGAACTCAAATTCAACTTTCACATACTCCAATGTATAAAAAAGACACATCAGAAACTAGGTTTACTCTATCGCAACAAAACATTTCTAACCCCTAATACCAGACTCTCCTGTGCACATGCACTCCTCCTCCCCTGCCTTCTATACGCTGCCCCGGTTCTTACCAACATTCAAACCACAACCTTGAACAAACTTACCATAAGATAGCTAAATTTATCACAAACTCTCCATACAATGCACATAACTGCCTCACCCTAAACTCACTCCAGTGGCTTGAACTCCCCCAACAACTACTGCTATCACAATTTCAAATGTTATACTTCATTCTTTACAAACCTTCATCCTGTCCAGCTCTCTCTTCCTTTGTCTCTATCTATAGTCCACCTTGGACTCTCCATACCTCTAATCAGCAACTACTAGACATCTACCAACCCATAAAAACAGTAGGCAAACTTCTATATAAACACTCTGTGGTTGGAACAAACGTCCCCTAGACATACATTCCATCACCCACCCATCACATTTTAAAAACGAACTAAAACTTCATCTACCTAACTCCAAAACTTGCTCTTGTCAAGACCTAACCTAAGCTCCCCATACCCCACATACACACCTAAACAATCCCTCCCCTTTCATCTAAGTACTCTATTATGTGGATTTTATGTGGATACTTGCTAAACTCAATCAATCAATACTGATGGACAACATTTTTATGTAAATATGTAAATATATTGTTTCTCTGTAAAAACATGATGTGTATATTCCTTTGTGCATGCATTTTACTTTGTGTCTTTAACTTTCTGTTTAACAAATATTTTGTAATTCTTTTGACTCAGATGTTTTAATTCTGTTAACTATTTGTGAATGGAGCTTATCTCCTCGGGTCACCATTGAAAATGGGCCACAAGCCCAGCTGGACCAACCCGGTTAACAAATGTCAATAAATAAATAAATAAGTGATAGAAGAAAAAAAAGCTCAAGAGCTGACTAGAAAAAAAAAAAAAAAGTACCTTGGACTTGAACTTGCGACTGGAGGTGAGTGGCTGAGATGGTGAAGTCAGCCAGCAAGAATATGAAAATAAGCACTAAACAGATGAACTGTAAAGTGTCATTTCCATAAAATGAAATAAAAAAAACAAAAAAAACGAATAAGGAGGTTCCCCAGGGTTTTGGCCAAATTGCCACTAGTCAGTGTATTTATGACCTAGTGTCACCCCTAAAAAGACATCACTTGCCTACTGGGATTAACCTGCTCAATAAACTATAAATCAATCAGTCAACCAATCAATAAATAAATAAATAAGTAAAAATAAATTAAATTGCTTGGTCTTGAAGCTCTACTGCATCTGGCACATATCCATGTCTATCTAGTTACTGGAACTTGTTTTAAATATAAAGAATACATGCCCTCCAGACATGGGTTTTGTGCATATTATGCCTTCAAGCCTGATGGAAACTAAAGTGACATCTCGATATTAGTCCTGAATCATATCATCTCATACAGATTCCCAGACTCCAACTAACAGAGCTGATATAACTACAGATCAAAACAAATGAGACAAATTACATACAGCCTGCTTCAAGACCCCATCCATATTCCCAGGTAATAATGCCAGATTTCTAAAAGTATTTGAAGATCTCCTTATTAACAAGAATTCCATCATTTTGGAGAATTTAACTACCCCATAATTAAATGAAACATCTATACCTCCAATGTATGTTATGCTTAAATTTTTGGACATAAGTAACATAAATGCCATGAAACAGATAATTAAAATACCCATCAGAAGGCATTATATTCTTGATCTGATCCTTCTGAATATAGCCCATACTTTGTTTATAGGACCATAGGAATTACTAGGTTAATGGCCCTAGGGCTCTTACAAGCCTAGCAAAGTTCTCACCCTTATTTCCACAATCAGCACCTATTGCCCCTGTCCAAGAGGGACACACGAGAAACCCCTGTGGTGAATTTACGGTCATCCATCCAACTGTCCAGACTGCATTTGAAGACGGCCAACAAGGTACTGTGTTTGACATGAAGTGGGAGACTGTTCCAAAGGTGTGGTAACCTTTGGGAGAGAAATATGTCCCTCCAGCAGGTTTTATTAATGTCACATACCAGGTTAAGGACTTTAGAGTGAGTAACCCATGTACCATTTAACTTGCAGATATACAGAATTTCCAGTAAAGCAGAGTCAGAGATTGCCTTATATGCAAGGCAGAGATCACCTTTGAGTAGCCTGTATGAAACAAAATAAAGTGACAGTGATTTTAGATGATCCACATAGGACAGATGCTGAAGACCTTGAATTTTCCTTGTGAGCAACCTTTGTGGTCTCTCCAATTACTGCATGTGCTTGGAAAGGTACATACCAAAAAGGGGCGTTGTACTCAATTATTGACCCGATGAGGGAAGAGTACAGGGAGGTTATAACTTCTTTTTTTTCTGGAGGCATGCCCTTACTTATGAGATGAGCAATATACAATGCCCTTCTTACCACTGTAGAGACATGGTGATCAAAGGTAAGGTTGCTGTCAACCTGTGTGCCCAGGTTTCTCACCAATGAGTGCATACTTAGAGTGCTGTTATTGATGTGGTAGTTAGCTGGAACATCTCTCTTACCAAAAGGGATGATAATACATTTTTTGCATTGAGTTTAATGCCATGACTTTGGCACCAATCATTTGTTTGTGTAAGACCCTCTTGTAGAATGTTGACATCATTTGGAGATTCTATGACCATTCCCAGTTTGCAGTCATCAGCAAACTTTGTCAGCCACAGACATTTAACTTTTGCTTGTACTTCAGAGAAATAGATTCCAAACAGTAAAGGTCCCAGGACTGATCCTTGTGGAACACCACTGGTTACAGGTCTGCTGTTTGAGGTAGATTCCCCTATTTTGACTATATGGGCTCTAGCAGTGAACCAGTTAGAGACCCATCTAATGATATAAGGGTTGACACCTAGCTGGGTGAGTTTGTCAATGATGCCTGAGTGGGGGATAGTGTCAAAAGCCTTGACTAAGTCTAAGTAGGCTGTATGCACAGGTTTCCCCTCATCCAGGGCCTTGGTGACTCTCTTCAGGAATTCCACCAGGTTAAACAGACATGATCTCTCTTTGACAAATCCAAATTGAGTAGGGTCAAGTGTTTGGAGATTACCTGTATCTTTGTTGATAAGGTACATGATGATTTGCTCCATGGCCTTACAGATAAGGCTAGTCAGGCTAATAGGTCTGTAGTTCCAGGGATCAGTGGAAGCACAATCTTTTTACAAGGGGATAACTGTGGCCATTTTCCATTCAACTGGGATGAAGGCGGTGTTCAGACTATGACTGAAAAGAGTACACAATGGTGTTGCTAATTCTTGTTGCTGCCCATGAAGGACACAGTCTGGGATGTTATCAGGTCCCATAGATGCAGTGGTTTTGCCTTAGAGAGGGCATTTATGACCTGCTCTTTAGAGATACAAGGTAGGGGACAGGTGGTAGGGATGTCATGGGGTATGTGTAGTGGGGATAGGGTAGTGAAGTTTTTACAGAACCTGTTGGCTAACAGGTTAGGTATGTCCACAGGCTGAGTATATGCGGTATCATTAACCACCAGTTTGGCACAAATCTGGGCCTTTCCTTTTAGGTTACGGATGTATCTAAAGAATGCGTTATGGTTGTCCTTAGTTGAGGAAGCCATTTTGGATTCATAGTTTGCTTTGGAGGACTTCACAAGAAGTCTTATTTGCTTGTTTAAGCTAAGGAGGGAGTGGTACCAGTTTAGGGTTTGCTCAATCTTACTCTTAGACAGACATTTCTTCATCTTATTGTAAAGCCTGTTAAAGGCAGTTGTCCACCAGGCAGGATTGCTCTTCCTTGAGGAATTTGTTTGTCAATGCAGTTATGCAGGTGTTTGTGTAAAGCATTGGTGTAGAACTCTGCATAGTTGCCAGTTCCACCCGAGGGGGAAAATAGAGTGAAGCTATTTATACCATCTTTTAAGAGGTTACAATCTGCTTTGAAGAAGATTTTTAGTTTAGTTGCTGATGAGGGGGGGTCAAGTGTGACAGTTACTTTAAATGAGACTGAATTGTGGTCAGCTCTCACTAGGAAATACCTCGCAGTGGGGGTGCTACAGTGGTCCCCCATATTGGTAAGCACCACATCTGGGAATTTTTTCCTTGAGACACTGCCTAAAAAGGCACCATGGGGGTGGTAAGAGCCTTAGCCAGTAGCCAAAATTCCTTATCCAGCCTGGTGAGAGGGACATCTGTGTGTCTCATGATGGAGTCATCTAAGACTAATATGCTTTGTTTTTGTGTTTTGCCTTAAGGGCTTGACAGGTGAGACACTGGTGCGTGAGCTATTATGTGTATTGTGTCCTGTAGAGGAAGTATTATGTGTAGCATGCATGTATCTGTGTTTGGGAGGTCTCTGATGTTTAGGTATGTTTCTGGTGAGGTAGACCACTCAGTTAAGGTTGTAGTATAAGAAGCAACAAACGTATCCAACAAATAAACTCCTTCCAAACACGGCTTCAAAAACATCTCTCAATATATGCACGATAAATTATTTAACATAAAGATGAGTAAGTGCTTTCACAGAGTCATCTCTGCTTCTTCAGACCATTATAACAAAGAAACATGTAACTTCATTTAAAAACACATCCTAATCAATCCCTATAATAATCATGTCTAAAAACAATTAAGACATTTAGTCATCAAAAATTACTACAATTGAAAACATAAACATTTCTTAAACAGAATTCTACATCACTCTAGGCAACTGTTACTCATA
The DNA here is from genome assembly GCF_019279795.1 of Protopterus annectens. Classification (NCBI taxonomy): domain Eukaryota; kingdom Metazoa; phylum Chordata; order Ceratodontiformes; family Protopteridae; genus Protopterus; species Protopterus annectens. Next base: position 327,572,327 of record NC_056751.1, on the reverse strand, counting down.
AAATAAAATAAAACTGAACTTACACCTTGTTGAATCAAAAAGAAAATATGAGATATTTACTGCTGCAGTCATAAAAATGTGCAATCTTATCTAAACTTAAAGGTCATACCTTAAACCGAGTTGTTTAAAAATTCCAGAACATAGCAAAAAATGTAAATAGTTCCATTCTTATCCAAAAAGTAAAACATAGTGACATTCAACAAGAACAAACGGATCAAAGTAGACAGTGACCACATGACTAGCACTGGCCAATGAGACTTGATACAACTAACAAGCCCCCCTTACAGTCAAAACTAAACCAAAGTGGAGCAATAACTAGTGACCATAAAAAGTATACTAAAAATCCTGTACAAAGTATATATATCAAGAAACAACTGTAATAAAATGCATGCATGAAAAGAAAATAATATTCTTAGAATCAGCCGTGAACAAATGATATATCAAATTTCATTCCAACTGTGCAATATCAAATATAACTATATAAAACAAAATTGCTATACTTAGTCCATAGGGCACATAAAACAAATAAATAAATAAAGTACTTAGAGAAAGAATTAAAGCAATAACTAAAGTCTAAGGCTATCAATGCAAGGCTTCCAATGCTTAACCATATAAAATAATAAAATAATAAACATAAGCCTATGTCAGACAAGACAATCTAAAATATATTTACATTAAAAACATACAGGTCCTACTCTCATTATAAGCTAGATCAGCATAATTCACCAACAATAACATAATTATATCAAAACTATAAGAACAAAGTGGGTAGGATGTTGCAATTGTTTTTTTCAATAAATATGTTAATTGTAGCAAGCGCAAATCAACCAGATGGTAACAATAAACTCCCCTCTACCTAAAAGACTAAAAAGTCACTGTCTCAAAGGTCTTGTTTTAAGTATAGGTTTCAGTGAGACCTTCTCATTCAGCTCTGGTTCTACATGAGCTGTCACAATAGTACCCACTTTTGTTCACAACTCTCAGTCCTATTTCTCTTCCCGTATATTATCCATCATTAAATCTAAAGCAAAATATTTAAATAAATGTCCTTTTCACTTTGCATAACATGTTTAGCTAAAGCACTAGAGCTTTTACATTTCACTACATCGGTCACATGTTCCCAAATTATTTCCTTAACCTGTTAGTTTTGCCAGTATGGAAGGCACTGCATGCATGATAAGTAGTATAATACACCAGGTCTCTGCTTCTACAGCCAGCATAGAAAGCTAGATTAATAATAGTGCCAGAGGCATGATGTTCAAAAGAAGTACACATAAAAATATAATTACAAGCCTTGCAATTATGGCATCTTGTCTGAGTCAAACAAATCAAAACCATTGTAATTTTTATAGCACAATTGCCTTCTCAAAGATAAGTTATTCTTAAAATAAAACCTAGGATATAAGTCAACAACTCATCTGACTTTAGGAACAACTAATAAAATTGGCCAGTTTTTCCACATAATGTCACAGACAATGTTCACATCATTCAAGTATGTAAGAACAGGTCTCTTCTTAACATAATTCTGTGATGATAGGGAACAGTTGTGTCCCTGTTCTGATTTCTTAGAAAAATAAGGTTTACCTGTGGTATGCCTCAAAGCTAATGTTTCAGTGGCACATCTATCAATATCAGACTTACTGTATCCTCTATCAAAAATCATTTTTCAACTGTTCAAAAGTTATTCCCAGATCTTCTTCTTTATTATGCAATCTCATATTTCTTAAACATTGTCCTTTCAGAATGTTACAGGTAACATGACCTGGATGCATACTGCTTCCTAATAATAAAGTATTTTTCTTACACAGCTTCTTCTGGATACATGTCACTAAATCAAGCAAATATTTTCTACTAATGGAGACATCCAAAAAAACTATAACATCCCTAGAAAATGTATAACTAAATTTAAGAAAGTCAGTTGTACTATATAACAAATCGATAAATGGTCTTAATTCATGCTCACCATATCTCCATATAATAAAGATACCATCCATAAAGTGCCTATAAAAGCAAATAAAAGACAGAAATATTCCCATTCAAGACCTTGTTGTTCTCCCACTATGCAATAACCAGATTAACATAATTGTTTGCGCATGCAATGCCCAGGGCAACACCAGTTTTTTGTAGATAATAGTTGCTATCAAATATGAAAACGTTGTTTTCTAATAAATATTTCAAAGTACAGAGTAATTCAATCTTATTGACAAACAAGTCTCTATTAAAAGTCAAAAAGTCCCTGACATTCTCCACCTCTACATCATTGGGAATAACCACAAAAAGTGATGTCACATCAAGAGTCACAAAAAAAATCATCTTCACCAATCTTCAATTCAGCCCAAGTATACAGGTCTTCTAAAAACACTTAGTGTCCTTCAGCACTGAGTTAATACTATCTAGAACAGGTCCACGGCTTGCTTTAGGCATAGGCAAACTAGGTGACCACCTAGCGCGCCATACAGGTCGGCCTTGTAAAGGGCGCAATTTTATCTATTTATTTATTTTTTTTATTTTAATTAATTTGTTTTTGTCAGTCCCTGCACTCTTTCTGGAACCCTGTCACTGAGGAGTGCCCTTCCACGTTAACAGCTGCAGGGTGATCATGGTATTAGCGTTTTCTCCTTTAAGGAGGAGTATGCATGCACACACCAATGTGGAAGTAAATAGATTCTTCACTCACGCTCAAAATTTAAGCTAGCAGTTAAGGGAGGGGTTAAGTCCATGTATGTTCGTGTGGCGTTTGGTTTAGAAAGAAAGTAAGTGCATGTGTGTATCTAAGTGTAATTTAAACTGTTAGCTTCTCTATCTGAAAGAAAGTATGTGTGTGTGTGTGTGTGTGTGTGTGTGTGTGTGTGTGTGTGTGTGTGTGTGTGTGTGTATGTGTATGGAATAGGTCATTAGACCATAAAGCGGAACAGACTTCCAATATAACATGTATAGACTTTTTATCTTCCCTGTAATTGTCCAGTCACTTTCTTGGGAAGTGGTCAAAAACTATGTTTACATGTCGGTGCTAGAAAGTGTGTGTCATAGCTGTCAACTCTCCAGTATCTTGCCTTTTATTTGTTGTCTATTCCTCATAAAATTTTTGATTTTCTGGAAAATCATCAAATACAGAATTCAATAAATAATGACACCTGTCTCTCAACTGTCTGATTTTGACTCACGTTTTACCCATGTCTCTCCTAAAACTTGCCTTTTGGAAAAATGTGGTGAATAACTCTTTAACAGATTTGTTGCAAGTTATAAATGGTATTAAAGTGTCCCCGATTATTTCTGGATTTGTTCCTGATTCGTTGAGAGCAATAGATGGCAGACACTTGAGTTTCAGACTTCAAATCCTTCAGAAAATGACTAATGCAAAACCTGTTGCTCTAGACTTTCTAAGAGCAATATTTAAAAATTGTCCTTGATTTCTTTTCTGGTCTTTGTTCAGAATTCTTGAGCTACGAGATTGAACATTATAATGTCTGAGTAATTCAGATGTGAAATCACAGAAATGTGGTACATTCTACCTACCAACTGTTTTTTCTCTACTGTGTGGTGCAGACCTTTGAATATGGTTACCAAGTGAAATATCCTCAATTGTACAGGGGTGAAAACAGGCTAAATGTACTGACATAGGGATATGCTTACTTACTGTTCTCAAAGCCTTAAAGAAACCTTGCAACTGATATGCATTATGTGAAGGAAAAATAAGCTGAGTGATTGCAGTTTCCCTTGATTATTCCAACTTGTGAGGCCTGGATCCACTCAGGGGATAAGCTGCAGTTAGCCCTACCCATTACCTTAAAGAAATTAAATGAAATAGTTTTGAAAGAAGTTGTAAAATTATGGAGAGTGTTTTATTTATGAATGGGAAAAATGCTTTAGCTTTCAGCATTTCTGTACTATTTAATTTTATCCTCTGTAAGTAAATTCACATCTTACATCAGCTTTCAGTGTGCCTGGGGTGGACGCGGTGGTGCAGTGTTGCTGCCTCACAACAAGAGGTTTTCTTGTTCAATTCTCAGCTGGGGTGCCTTCTGCACAGAGTCTGCATGTCATCCCTGCAGTCGCATGGGTTTCTTCTGAATTTAAATTAGCCTTTCTGTCTTTATGAGAGATAAAGTACGTGTTTTTGTGTGTGTGTGTGTGTGTGTGTGTGTGTGTGTGTGTGTGTGTGTGTGTGTGTGTGTGCGTGTGTGTGTGTGTGTTACTGTGTGAGAGAGCAGGTGTGTGTATATGTGACATGCTGTGTGAGAACAGAGAGAAAAGTGTGTGTATGTATAATTTAAACTAGTGCTTTCATTCGTTTCTGTATGAGAGAAAAAGTGCATGTCTGCGTGTTGTGTGAGAGAGTAGAAGTGCGTGGAATTTAAACTAGTCGTTAGCTGTATGAAAGAGAAGGTATGTGTGTTGCTATGTGAGAGAGTAGATATGTGGGTGTATTGCTATGTAAGAGAGTAGCTGTGTGTGAGTGTGTGTGTTTAACGTACCTTTCAACTGCTCAGATTTAGGATCATAGTTCATTTCACATAAACGTGTGGTTTTGTGGCAAATCAGAGAGGATTGAAGTCAATAAATGATACAAGTTTCAGACTTCATATCCTTCAGAAAATGCAAGTTAATACAAATTCTGTTACTCTGGCAACTTTCTAGGTTAAAAAGAGCAATACTTAAAATCTATCCCTATTTTTTTCAGCCATTTCATCCACATTATTTTAAGCTTTGTTGAGATTTCTTGCACTAAGTGGTTGAGAGGTATGCATACCTCTCAGCTGTCCAGGTTTTTACAGAATGTCGAGATTTTTGCCTCAAATATTTGGCCTATTCCTCATGAAATTTGTGGTCTTCTGGAAAATCACTGAGGACTGAAATAAATGTCATGCATTTGAGTTTCAGCCTTCATTTCCTTCAAAAAATGCATGTAAGACAAATTGTAGCAACTTTCTAAGTCTCTAAGAGCCTTATTTGTAATCTGTTCCTGTTTGGGGGTTTTTGTCCATATTTCTTGTGATAAGAGATTGAGAGGTATGGAGGCATGGTATGTAATTCCCCTAGTTGCCGATTATTTGGTGCATTTTAAGAATGCCTTCCCTTGTATAAGATGCCTAGTAACTATGAGCTTGTTATCAGTTTCTCAGTCATTCCCTGTTACGATATTACTAGCTTACCAATTTTTTCTTTAATGTAATGTAGGCAATTCATTTTTCAAGGGCAGCAACACTGAATTTGTAGATGAAACACTGAAATGTAAAGTTGTTTGCTAGTAACAGCTTCTTCAATAGTTACAAATCTCTTTAAGGCAGAATTATTCAGATGAATTTTACTTCTGCAGAGATTGTGTTTAATGACCAATACTGGTGGATTGTAATGAGAGAAGTTTGGATGACCTTTTATGATTAAAATGTTCTGAAATGGGCAGTTTTGTCATTCCGGTTCGATTCTCAGCTAAAGCGTCTCCTGCGTGGAGACATGCGTGAATGGGCGTACCTTCGTTGAAGGTTGTGCGTCAGGGCTGGTAACTCGGCACGTAGAAATCAACTACCAATCATTAGCGGACCGGAGTTCCGCTGTGGCGACCCCTAACCGGAAAAAGCCGAAAGACACAACAACAACATTTTGTTTCATTGCTTACTAGAAAAATGTTCAAAACTACAAATTTAAAACACACACTAACAAGTGGTGGGTTGTTATATACAAGGAATATAACTTAATACCATCAGGAAGGTAAATCAAAGAACACATGCATGCATTTCCATAAAAATCTGTTCAAACAGCCTATAGTTTGAAAACAGCCCAAAGGTAAACTTAATTCTCCACTGGCCAGATGCATTTTATTTGAATGTGGGTTTTAATGCTGTTTCAATGAATGTGAGTTTAAATGGCAGAGAAGTTTAGTGTTCATGTCAAGTCTGTTTTCATTGTGACATTGTATTGTTTGTTTAGCAAATGGTTATTGGTGTTTGTGCATTTTATTTCAATATCTGTAATCATTGTAGAAGTAAATAAAACATTATGCACACTGATAGGTTTGAACAGTTTTCATGCTAACTGGGGAGAAATAGCCAAGTAATAGAACACTGGTATGGCTGAGGAGGGGCTACTCTGGGAGGCCCCCAACCTTGCCTAGGGCCCCATTTGACCATGATCTGGCTCTGCTAATTAAAGTATGACAATAGTTTACATGGCCCCTTTAAATCCCCAAAAAACACTCTGTGATGACGGTATCTTCTCCTTTAAGGATGACCATGTGTGCTTTATGTGCACACATGCTGAAGTGAGTAGTGGGTTGTGAAAATTACCATTTTCAAATGTGGTTCTTGGTTCATAAAGGTTTGGAAACCACTGCTCTAACCAATTATAAGACTGCAGACAAAAATGTGAATATGAGTTTCAGTGCATTTTCAAGGGATTATGAGTTTCGGTTCATTTTCATGAAATTGTGAGCTTCAAAGGAAAAAAGTTTACTGCTGCTCATGCCAAGTCTGTTTTCAAAGTGCAACTAACTGTTTTATTTATCAGGTGGCATACAGTCTTGTAGAATCTGAAAGCAGTGTTAGCAGCACAATTGCCTTTGGTGCAGAAGGCTGAGGATTCTACTCCCACACCATGTAGATGGAGTGTTGGTATTGCAGTACCCATATGATTGCTGATTATTTGGTGCATTATAAGAGGGGAGAGGGGTTCTACACTCCTGAGTATGCCCTCCTTTGTATGAGATGCATAGTAACTATGAACTTGTTGGTTTGTTAGTCATTTCTTATTATATTTCCAGCTTACCAAATTTTTTAATGTAATTTAGGCAATTAATTCTTCAAGGGCAGCAGGCACTGAATTTTTAGATGAAACATTGAGATGTAAAGTTGTTTTGCAGTAGCAACCTCTTGATTAGTTACAGATTTCTTTAATGTGGAATTATTCAGATGATTTTACTTCTGCAGAGATTGTGCGTATTGAGTGATATTGGTGGATTGTAATGACAGAGTGATCTTGGTGGATTCTAATCACAGAAGTCTGAATGCCCTTTTTGGTTGAAACTTTCTGAAATGGGTAGTTTTGTCATTATTGGTTCATATATTTTCTTTCATTGCTTATTAAAAGAATGTTTAAAACTACAAATTTAAAGCACATTCTAACAAGTGGTGCCGTATTATAGAAATAATATAATTTAATACAATCAGGAAGGTGAATCAAAGAACAAATACGTGTATGCATGGCCCTATAAATGTGTGCAAGGAGTCTGTTTTTAAAACAGCCCAAAGGTAAACTTAATCCTTCACTGGCCAGATGCATTTTCTAGGAATGCGGAGTTTCATGCTGTTTCAATGAATGTGAGTTTCAAGGGCAGAGAATTTTATTGTTCATGCTAATTCTGTTTTCATTGTGAGACTGTGTTTGTTTAGCAAATGGCTGTCTGTGTTTGTGCTACTTTATTTCAATATCTGTAACTATTGTAGAAGTAAATAAGAAAACAGCATGCACACTGATAGGTTTAAACAGTGTTTATGGTAACTGGTTAGAAACAGCCAAGTAATGGAACACTGGAATGGCTGGGAAGGGGGCTGCTGCTGGGTGGTAAGGCGTTGCTGCAGGAGGGGCTAATCTGGGGATGTCTTGTTCTATTACCCTGCCTAGGGCCCTATTTGACCATGAACCAGATGTGGTATTTAAAGTAGGAAATACATACACAAAGGTAGTTACTTAACTCATTTGTGCTTAGAGTCCATAGTCAGTTTGAGTAACAGCTTAGCTAATAAGTGTGTCAAGGTATCTATTTATCCTATGCAGTTAAATAATTAAAGGAAATGACTGGAGTAGCTTTCTTGCGGAGTGGCCTTCCTGTGGGTGTGGCTCATAGGGATGTTTAATGAGTATGGTGTGGGTGAGTCTTAAGGGGCGCCAAAGCATTACTTTGCCTAGGGCACCATTTCAGCTAAGGCTGTCCCTGGACAGGTCTAATGTTTTTCTGTACATATACTGATAAGGGTTCAGTAACCCATACTCTACTAGAAAGGATGGATTTCATAGGAGGCTTCTCCAAGCTTTTATGGACTTTATGGAGCCCATACATGATCGGTATAACAGGGTTTGCGATAGTAAAATAATCAAACAATTCTTGCTCAATCAATCCTAACATCAACAAATCATAGACCTATAAATGAACTCTATTGATATGCCATCCACTTTATACTTCGCAATATTGACATAAGTAGTCACACCACTTAACACGGCTAGCATCTGGCCAAGATAAAATTGTCTGTCCAAAACCATCACTCCCCCTCCCATATCAGCAGACCATATCTCTAAATGCCGGGCTTTCCGTAAATCGTGTAGTGCTTTCTTCTGACCTGATGTCAGATTATGGCAAGTATCACATATTTCGATGAAAGCCTCCACTAAAGGATGTATATCTGGATTGAAGGTACTAGGCTTCTTGAAGATATGCATTAATTGTTCAGAGTTCATGAGGGAGAAAGATGTATTACATAAAAATAACCTTACATCAGATAAGACATCTGTCAAAACAGATGCTTGTGAAGGAAGAAAAGAAAGTCCTTTATTCAGTAATGAAAGCTGATCAGTGGTAAGAGTATATGACATTTTTGTAGCTGTGTTTGGAAGGGGCTTATTTCTTGGATAAGTAGAAACTACTGTATGATTTTTGTTGATTCCTTAATTAAAAATATATTCCTGTTCCTATTAGGTGAGAAAGTCAAAAGGATAATACATTTCCATTCCACACCAATGATCACATGCACTTCAGAAACATTTTAATAAGAAAAAATATTTTTGGGAAAAGCACAGGAAATCTCCAGCATAGAAGTACAAAATAAACCTTCAGAATGCTAGAAAAAAATCTGAAAAAAGTTGTTATGGAAACCGAAGATGTGTTATGAATAGAAATTATCTGCTCACACAAAGGTCAATTACAGACACTTTTAAATATGGTTACCATTTTTTTGGGGTGGGGGGTTTTGGCACCCTTTTTAATTGTCACCCAATAAGTCTAGCATGCATAAATGAAAAGGTATTTAAAAGATCACTACTATCCCTATTATCTCTTACCACTAGATGACTAAATGACATTTCTCAGCATGGGTCCATACCTGGAACAGCTTGTCTAAGAATTCTTATTGGATTTTGCAACAACATGGCTGATGCTTTTGAACATGATCTTCCTGTAGACATTATCTACTTAAAATTAAGAAAGGTATTTCTGTGTCAAATAATAATACTCAACATTAAGGAAATACTGAAAGTAGATCCTTTTCAGTGTGGGATACAAACTGGCTGCATGACAAAAGTTAAAAAGTCAGGGTGAGACATAAGTACTCAGAGGAAGTAGGGTGAGGCATATGTACTTAGTGGAAGAAGGGTGAGGCATAAGTACTCAGAGGAAGTAGGGTGAAGCATATGTACTCATAGGAAGCAGGGTGAGGCATACGTACTCAGAAGAAGAAGGGTGAGGCATAAGTACTCAGAAGACGTAAGGTGAGGCATATGTACTCAGAGGAAGTAGGGTGAGGCATAAGTACTCAGCGGAAGTTGGGTGAGGCATATGTACTCGGAGGAAGTGGGGTGAACCATAAGTATTCAGAAGAAGTAGAGTGAAGCATATGTACTCAGAGGAAGTAGAGTGAAGCATATGTACTCAGAGGAAGTAGGGTGAGGCATATGTACTCAGAGGCAGTACGGTAAGGCATAAGTACTCAGAAAACATTTTTGTAAACACTGATGACCCAAAGGACTCAATTCTTATTTCTACCATCCCTTCCTTCATCAATGTTTGGATCAGCTAATGTGCTGATGATACAGAACTTGGGCTGATAGTGAACAACATTGCTAATTATCATACCCTGCAGATTTGTGTTGATGATCTATATTTATGACCAGTGTTTAACAAGGTGCTATTTAATCTCAGGAAGTGTAGGGTCATTCATTTCAGGACATTAAACCATGAGTATCTTTATGCAGTAGACCATGAATTTATTCCAGCAGCCACCAGTGTTAAGGACCCAGGGGTAACTATAGCTAACCATTTTAAGTTTAACAACGACGTGTCTCTTATTTTGCATAAATGTCTTGAGATAATAAAGGGGATTCAGAGAACTATCAGAAGCTGGTATAACAATGTGATGTCTATATATATATCAATCCTATTAGGTCACATATAGATTGCAGCACAGGGCTATAAGTGTTTATACCAAATCCTGTGGTTGTAGGCTGAACAAATCCAGAAAATGTTCATAATAGAGATTGTTGTTTTTTACAGTTTGCCTTATAAGGACTGACATGGGTACATCATTTGGGATCTAAAATAGTCATCACTCCATTATATTCAGTGCTGATTAGACCAGTCATAGAGTACTATGCCCACTTCAGGATGTGTCTCACTCAACATACCAAACAATTGTAGACCCCCCCTCCGATGTTCCAAACTAAAAATATTTACCATGGCAGCCTTGAATCTCTATCTCTATACTCAGTATATCACAGACTCTTGAAGGGTGATCTGTTCCTGACTCTGCTGTATGATACCCTGTTGTCCTTGATGTCCTATATCTCTGGAAGTCTAATACCTTAGCAAACACCAGAAATGGGGACATGGATCTTCACCAGCAGATAAAACAGAATGAGATAGACAAATTCATTAAGTAGCCCCTCCCCAATTTCTGAAATAATCTGCCTCTGCAGGTTAAGTAGCATGATATATTATCATTTTTCCAATAAACTGTAGGTGTCTAGATGGGTACCCTCAGATTTATCCCAGGACTAAATGGTCTAGTCCTCTCTGAAAGAAGAAGTACAGCCTGAGAGTGGGTATTGGCAAGGTGTTGCAAGAGTAATAGGTTATGAAACTCCTTTGATTCCTATACAGTTAAAGACAGCCTGCAGTCGTTATAATAAACTAATGGCCATGGAAGACAAGCACTGGCTGGAAATCTCTCAGTATTTATTTTCACATCATACCATACAGTTATTTGGAGTGGCACTTAGCTATATGTTATGTACTAAACTCATGGCAGAGAAAGTATACTTTGCTAAATCCTTATACATACAACTAATAATATAACAGTAGGTGATGTTATGGCAGATCCCATCAGTGACTGACATCATACAATTGTAAAACAACTCCTTAACCAGCAATATCAAGATATTCCACGCCAGTGAATTTAAGCTTATGGTCATTGTATGGACTGAACTCACCTGTTTATCCTTCCTCCTGACTGCAGTTGAGTATTTCTCTCTACCTTTCTGTGATGAGTATAGTCTAGGTCCGTACCATAAATCACATCAGAGAAATATCCCTAGAAACAAACTGTAGCATCAACATTGTGAAAACAAAAATGTTGCCTCTTTAACCAATTTACAATCGAAAGGAAATGCAACAAGACCCGGATAATAAACAGTAAGCATGAATTCTTTACAGGCCTCCAAGGGAAAACAGAAATAATCCAAAAACATTCGGGTCAGGAGTGCAACTCGTTTTACATTACAACAACTTAATAACTGTCCAGTGACTTTCTCCTTCTGAGATTAAAACAAATGTACAACTGTGTGGCATTTTGGCAATGCAGAACTTACATGTATACCATGGTAACTACAACCCTCCATACTCTTTAAAATGTCTTTAATAGCTTTTCAAAAAAATACTGACAGGTTGTTTATTTCTTTTCTAAAAGATGAATGCTCTGTCTCTCTCTCTTTCTCTATGACCTTTTCTGGCTTTGTTCTCATACAGCAATTAATCTCTACAACATGTTGTCAAAATAAAGGAAGCCAGAAACAATAATCCATTACATAAGAGCAGCTTTTAAGAACACTTAGTAATAATTTACTTGCAGTCCTTCTCTGACCTAATTTAGAAATTTTAGAAACTATATATGTTCAGTTTATTACATTAATACTCAGCACCTACCATCCAGATCAAAATATGGTTTGTTCTACTCCTGGAATGGACATAACTTGGTGTTGTTGGTACTTTGATTTATGAAAGGCATTTGATACAGGCAGTGATGGAGTTTCTATCATTATACTATTTGCTGATGCTTCTCAGTGCTTCAACAATCTCAAACTGACAAGTGGAATTATATCACCTTACCCCACTCCACCATATAATAACCCACTATTTTATTCCATAGGGGTCCATCCATGGCCGGCGTTTGATTTCCAACTTTGTGAACAGCTAGTGGAAACACTATTTTGCTGTCATGTTAACCCACAAACTGCCAGCACGCCACTCCTGTTTTCTTGTTTTTTTATGTCTGGTGAAATGCCATCACTTCCTCATAGATTTAACTCACTTCAGCTCTGATTCTCAACCTGATGTCTTTACTTAAATGTTCTCAAGAAAAAAAAATGCATGAATTTGGGGGTATATATTACCTTCCCATCCATCCACTTCAGACTTCCTTGCTTCCTTCACTAAATACTCACCTATTCAAACTACGAAACTTAATCCAGGATAGTGACGTCAGATAAGGTGACTGTACCAAGCCCTTGATTAAAAAAAAAATACTGAAACGCTTTTCATGATACACAGAACCACAACCTATATGACTGATGATATCAGAACAGCTATAGCTCAAGTTTTTTTTTTCCCTAATGGCATGTTGATTTTTACTATGTTATTTTCTTGAAGATAAATGTTCTATGGTTCTACTATGAAAAGCTGATTTCCTGAAAGATGATGAATTGAAAGGATGGAAAAAATTGCCAAAACTAAGAAGGGTAAAGAAATCAGTTTTGATAATTTTTTTGCAGAGGGGCAAGCCCGCCTGCACCCCCCCCTGTATGTGGGAAAGGTCACCCCCCCATACCCCTGAAAGTTATATATACCAACTCCATCATTGCATCAAGTCAAAAAATGGAGAAATCTCCCAAAACAAGTGAATTATTGCCAGCACACACTTACAGTCCACACCAACCATGATTTCCTGTGGAAAATGTTTGGCATTATGTCATTCATCTTTTTTTCTGTGTTATAATGGTTCTTGAGCAATTTCACTCTTAGCATGTGTAGGTGAATCTATTCATTGGCCTCCCCGCCTCAGTTCTGATAACATACTGTATACCTATAACATAGTACCAAAATAGTTTGAACTCCTGCAGTCCATCTTCTTATATATTTCCCATTTATTAACTATAAACTTCTTTAAACTATTAGACATAAGTTTAAAGGTTAGCCATCTTGTGACAAGATCACAATCGTTTGTGTAAACATACCTTCCCCATGTACTCCCTGAACAGTACTAAAATGCTTATTTCATTAGAATTTGCTAACCCTCTGAATCTCAGGTAACCAGCAGTGCCTCACAGGAGGTTATACAAGAATAACTATCAATCTTTAGCAAGTTTGCCAAACCTCAACACAACTGCACTCGAAACCAAAACAAAAAAGACAACCAGCCAGGAATCCACACCAAACTGTTTATTGTCTCTAATGTCTCAGCTAAAAAAGCCTTCAAGGGTTAAAATTCTAAACACCCTCCTGCCATAAATACTTTCCCTCATTAAATTATTAAACTCGATTAATCAAACAATTAAATAATAAACCTCCAATTACATTCTAGATTAACCCATTTGGAAGCAACATATTCAATTTCAATATATACAAAGATTCTTTATACAGCAATTTATTTTTGATAAGGACACTGTCATATTGACCAATGTTAATTTTTTCTAAAACCATTCCTTTTAAACCCTCAACTTCCCCATTATGAAAATTCTTAAAATGTTCAGCTACAGATCTTTCCTTTTTACCTTTAATAATGTCCCTTACATGTTCTAAAAGTCTAACCTTAAATGTCTCTTACTTTCCCCCACATAAAACGTATGGAATAGACTTCCGATACATGTCAAGCAGAGCACTTCACTGGCCCTCTTCAAGAGAAATCTTGATGAGTGGATGGGAAATAGAAAATTTACCCTGGGGATCACTCCAGTGGCTCTACTCAACAGAGGCACTGGGAAATAAGGTTGAGTGGCATGATGCCAGGGTAATCCTATGGCTAGGCTTGTAAAGGCCCCAGGCCCATTAGCCTAGTACACACCTATGAACCTATTACAAGGACACCTTAATGCATGTATAATACCCTTAGTTTCACATCCATATATGCCTTGTACCAAAAATCTTTTCCCATTAATTTTCGGAAAGCTCCTAACTATATACAAGCACCACAGGGTGTAGTTCCTATTTGTGCCATACCCTGTATTTTCACTCTACACATCAGCAATCCTCTGATACCTCCTCTGTACAAATCAATTTTTTAGAGACCAGGCTCATGATGACAGTAGAACAAAACAATAGAATATTCATTCATTCATTCATTCATTCACACAATTTAGTAACGTGGGTAGAGCACAGACCAAATGGACCTATTTCAATCTCGGCCCAGACAAACATAAATGACAGTAGACAAGCAAGTTAACAAGAAGTATTATGGATACAAACAAAATGCTGTGTGAAGATAGCAATGAATGAATAACAGTAATAATAACAAAGTATAGAGTACAAGGGAAAATAGGAAGGGACGGTTAGAGGGAGGATGGGAGGAGAAGAAGAAGAGCATGAAACAGTGAAGAGATACAGTACAAAGTGCAAAAGAAATTAAAAGTAAGTTAAGGACACACACAAATTAATAACTGAATAGGAGTCTTCCTTGAGGAGTTTGTAGAGTTGATATCCAAGAAGCAGGTTGGCATGCTGTTGGAGAGGTAGCCAACTGGTTTTATTAAGTGTGATACAATAATGTTCATTTCTAAGAGACAGGGTAATGAAATGGCAGATAGGGTTATTTTTAATTTAAATGGCGGACACGTTTTTCTTGACTACTGCTGCAACTGGTAGACGCCCAATATATTTCTTGAAATGTAAAAACATGCCACTAAATCAGACTTTAGAATAGTCTTTGTGCTTCATCAACATTGTAAGAGATAATGTAGCTGCGTGGTTACTTGGCATGCCTAAATATTTATCAGCCTCTCTTTTATTTTCCCAGTTAATATATTTTTCCACATTTTAACTTTTTCTATTAGTCCTGTCAACCCATGCTCTTATGTCTTCAAATTCATTACATTGGTACACTTCATATATTCTGTCACTGGCTATCATCTCTCCCAGATCTCTGTATTTTTGCTGTTTTCAGATTCCTTGTTCTCTTTTTCTTCTATGTCTTCGTCTTCTACTGATTCATAAGTCTATACTTGGCTTAGAACCACAAGAGCCTTTTTAAGCCTAGCCATGCATTCCAACTGTGTCTGACAAGTTTAGGGACCTTAAGGGTATTCTAAGGGATATATGTGGACTAGAGCATTTACAAGCTGTCTCTGCCCATTAGAGGCACATGTGCCAGACCAGGGGTGAATTTTCAATTCCCTATGCACTGGTCCAAATTCTGCTGGAACTGGTTTAGTGAAGGAATATTTTTGAAGATTCATAACAGACAATCAGTCTGCAAAGTATTTTATGCCCAACACTATACAAACAGTGACCAAAGGGGAGAATCAAATCCTGTACTTTGTATCTGTGAGGTAAACACCTTAACTATTATTTCAGCCATATATACATGTTGTACCTTGTCCTAGGGGTGCAGCCAGAGATTTAAATTTTGTACTCAAACCTAAAGTTGCTGCCCCAACTACCCACTTCTCAGTTTAAAAATTACTCAGCCCTCAAAATGATACCCCTAGATACATGAGAGAAGCATGTTATTTTCAATTGTTACAATTTATTTCCATAAAAAGCTAATTTTAGAGGTGTATTCCTTTTGCACAAGAATTCTTTGTGTGTACAATATTCATTTACACAGTTCTAAACATTCTGTGCTGTTTGACTGTTGACATTTGCAAGAGATGCTCAGAAAAAAATTTACTCATTTCAGTACACTGAGTATGCCTAGCTACACCCTTCTTCATCCTATCAGATTTATTCTCTTCCTCTTTCTACATTTGTTTCTAAAGTCATAACGTTTCTAAGATAGCAGTTCATTTGATCCAAAGTCCTTTTAACTTGATTTGGGCATATTTAAGTTCATGCAGCACCTGCATACTCTGTATTTATAATTGAAGTTCGTTGTTTTGATATGCACTGCATATCATTAACTAAATGCAAATGAGGTTTGGTAACAGGCCGATTTGTCCAGGAACATCTTCAAGGGATAAATATAGTAGCAGGAGTTAAGAGGATGGGGGGTAGGGTTCAATGGGCATGAGGGATGATTGGGAGGAAATGGGGTAAGGGTAGGGAGGGGCTTAAAGGGTTTAGGCAAGTGTAAATGGTGTAGGAATCACATTTTTGGTGTGAACTTGCTACTGCAAGTATTACGTCCATGATGACCTTACGACTGCAGTGCATGTAGGCCTTGGATTAGTTTGGTGGATAATGGCTGAATCTTACAGATATATATATATATATATATATATATATATATATATATATATATATATATATATATATATAAGGTTAGTGTTTTGGCCATGGGCAGCATTGTGGGAGATGGCAGTAGCTAGGGCCATAGTTTGCAGTTTGCTCAGTTTGTGGTTCGCTAAATACAGCTCCGATTTCTTAGCCATTACAGAGAGGCTAAGTTGATAGGAGCATTTACAGAGGCTGTTAAAGTGGGGTTTTTTTGGCTAGTGGTATGATATAAAAATTCATTGTTTCCTGAAGGGCTATTGTTAAAGAAAGTTGCTAACTACTGCCATCGCTTAGTGGATTATAGTGGACTAGCGCCAAGAGGGAGGCCGCTATTATTGTAGGGTTTTTTTTGTCTATCCTGGGGCTCCAAGTGATGGATTGTGCTAGTGAAGGGTATCGCTGCGGCTAAACAGAGGGCTCAGAGTGTTGTGTTATTTCCTAGGTGGGTACTGCCTGCCATTCTAATGCATCAGTGCTGCTCCTTGTTGGGTTGTTATGGTGTGAATCGCACCCCCCTTTTTTTGGTTGTTGCAGTAGTCTTATCGCTTATCACTGTCATGACATGGATTTGGTCTCTGACTAGTTTAATTTCTAGAAACCTTCATGTGTTTCCTGTTTTGCTCCTCCTTGGCATAAAAAACAAAAAAAAAGTTTTTAAAAGAAAGTAAAGGGAGAAGGTAAGGCGTAATTGTAGCAGAAAGACTGACTAGCTTTTTGACAAGCTGTTTTCATGGGCTTCGAGGAAATCCACATACTGGCCCCTCATTGCGCTTGGGCGGTGTAGCGGTAACAGTCGTGGGGAGCAGGGTAGTGCAGGGCATACCTCTCAACCATCCTCAATTTTGACTGAAGTTTTAGATCTATCTGGGTGCTTGCTACGCTGTGCTCCTTCTGGGAAAGTAGTAGGTATAATCAGGATACTTGTTGGTTTCCTTCAAGAGATGTTATTAAGGGAAGACCACATTTGAGCTGAATAGTAATAATACTTTGCCAGTGGTGCTTCATGCTTTTGGAAAGTGGAGGCTGGAAATTTTATATAAGTAAAATCGCAGGTTACATGTTTTTGTTTCAGATCATATAATTTGGTAAATGATGGTGACTGGTCTAACGACATTGTTTGATATCGACTATATTAGATAGCTAGAATTTTAAGACTGAAGAACGTACAGGTCATTAACTGCACATTGAAAGAAACTATTTTGAGTGTCTACTGAAATACACGGATCATAGTTTTACATCTTAGTAATTGTTAAGCCATTAACAATTAGTCAGAGAGGTCTTTTCCTTAGCCTGAATTCTAATTCAGTTTTAATAATGGCTAGTAGGGCTGACATGATGGTGAACACTATTGTCAGCATGTTGATTTATTTTTATGTCATCAAAGACAAAGAAACATTGCTCAATAAAGAAAGAGAAATGCAAGGTGTCAACATGGAGACCTGAGGGGTTTTTTTGTAAGAAAACAGTGGAAAAGGAAGATTCTTAGTTGACAGTGGTGGGTGTCTGTCCTTGACTGTGTGTGTGTGGGGGGGGAGTGATGTAAACAATGTGTACGTGACATGCATTATTTCATGGACAGAGCATATTTGAGGTATAAGTGGGCAGTTCCTCCTAAATGGCTGCCACATTCCCCTTACATTCTTGGGAGTGAGTTTTTATTAAAAATAATAAAATACTGATTTATCGTCCTGTTGTGTTTATCAGATTCCCCACTCTAGTATGTGGGTGTTGTGTATGGAGGATGTCAGCAGGCAGTTTACCATCTTCACACCTCACTGTCTTGGTTCTGGGGGGGGGGGGACCTAATATTGGATTGCGTGATGTGCACATGCGACCATGAACCCTGTGATTCATTAAGCACTGGCAGTTGCCACAGGCGTTTGGGGTAACTGTTATTGTTTAACTAAATATATGTCCTGTCAATACATCACTGTAATTCATGATTCCCAGTTATTTGAGCTCATGGTAAAAGTAGGCACATAGCTGTAACATATATTTTAAAGTAACACAGCAAAATACTTCAAAATCACAACTTTTGTAATTGTTATACTAACTTCAAGAATTAATTACTCTGATAGAGAAGTTTCTGGTTTTCAGGTGGCCTTGTCTTCAGGAATATTATATGCAGGATCATTAAGTTGGCACACTCAAATATACTCCTACTCATACCAAATGTACATTTTTAATTTTCATATTAACCATGTGGTTCTTCTCTTACTCACCTAAACCTTTTCCTTATAGTTTGTCACTCTTAATAAATGTGTGCAACATATGTGCCAGCCCTCTATAAATTCTTGCATGATGCATGGTTACCTTTATGCACTGTTATGCTTTAGGTATTATTTTGTCTGTGGCGGTAACTAGATTGTTCACTTTGTACATTTGTTGCTTGCTTTACTCTTTCTGTGTTTATATTTCATTGTCTCCTAGTACGTCCAGAAGTTTGCCTCATATGTCTCATCCTTTTTTCTTCACTGTGCTGCTTTCTGCAGGATCCCCTCTTGATGGACTGTGGTCCTGCTTATCTTTTGGTTAGCTATAAGTTGTACAAGAAAAAAAATAGTTTTGGGCCTTTGCTCACATGTACTTGAAGCATAATTTCAATCGTTCCTGATTTTCAGGGACATCCCTGATTTTGACTCAGATTTTAGCTCTGTCCCTCTTAATCCCTCCCAAAATGGATGATTTGTGGAGGAAAGAGGATGAATTACACTTAGTAAATAGTGACAATAACTAAGGGTTGTAGACTTTAACTTCAAAGATGCAAATTAATTAATCATCTCTTATTCTGTCAATGTCTTAATTTAATAGTATTAATAATTTAAAGTATCTCTGATTTTCTCTGGATTTGTCCTTGATTCTGTTAATATTTGTCACTGACTGGTTGAGAACTATGCCTTGAGGGTTGTGATGTATCTGGGGAAGAGTGAGAGGTAGGTTTTTCACAGGTTAGGAGGCCCCTGGGAAGAATGCCAGTTAAGTGTACATGTGTGGGATGTTTTAATAGCTGCATTTGAGGGTAGATTATTTACATTTGTTTTTCTTTGCAGATAGTGGTACTACCATAGAGGTTTTGGCTATTGGAGTGCTATGCAGGGAATTTATAGATGGTACCAGCGTAAACTTTGTGTTGGTTGATGGTCCGAAGGAAGTGGTCTCATCAGGTGATGGATGTTGCTCCAAAGGGGTTATGTCTGCTACAGCTTCACATAGTGCGGTCAAAAGTAGTGATACAATCTTATCTCTTCATTCTGGTGTGTGACTGTGTGGTATGGGACTACTGTGGGGACTATTAAGGATGAGATGTGTCAGGGGTAGCCAAGCCCCGGGGGCAGCAAGGGGAGGGGTCTTTTCATCTCTCCTTTTGCTGGGATGAAAGGTTCTGAATGGGGGAGTTCTAGGATATCTGAATTCATTGATGTTGATGGGGTTAGTCTGATAGCATCAGGAATTTCGAACAGTTAGTAAGGCTGAGGTTTTAGTGGTTTACTCCCTTCATGGGAGCAGACTTGTGTGCTTTGAATTTCTTTAGATTAGGTTCCATGTAGGGCATGAGTTTTGATTGCAGCAGTTTAAGGCTTTGGCCTTGCTAATATTGCTAATTTAAAGGGTGCAGAACTGAGGTGTGTTTGAGGATGGCATGTAGGTTTGGTACAGTTGTTTAGATGTGTGGGTAGGTAGTCAGCTATATAAGTGAATGATGAGGAAGGAGTATGGGGGTCAGTTTGTAGGACTATTCCTTCCTTACAAAGGACGGAAGTGATTGTGGAGCTATGGTGTAGTAGGCCTGTGGGTTGGGTAGTTAATTTGGTTTGTCTGACAATCTCTCTTTTGGGTTGATAGGAGTCGGTATGTTATAGGTGCAATTTTAAGATAGGTAAGGTTTGGATGGAGCATGACAGACGCGCAGGTATTGGGGGACAGGCAGGTACCAGGTGTCTCACTGGCTAAGCTGAAGTTATACAGAGTCCAGCAAGGATGGTTTTTGGGTGTACTTGGGACTTTTTGGGGTGAGGTTTAACAAGTGGGTGCACGGTTTACCAATCTGGTGCATTGGTATGGTTCTAAGATAGGTTTGTTCATGGGGATTTGCATTTGTTTACAGAGATAGCAGGAGGTGTTGGGTTAGGGAGCATAATTCGGGGGGTTGGTTTACAGCTTGAATGTCAGGAAGGAAGGACAAGTGGGGAGATGTTGAATATTTTGTTTTCAATTTAGTATGGAGTATATAATTAAGTGGCAGTTGGGTATTAGGATTTACGTTCCTCTGATTAATACAGTAGAGGTATGAGTTGTATTCATGTTAGACGAGGTGTCACGTTGCTTTAGGGTTAAAGGTTTGTTTTGAGAGTTTGGGGCATCTTTTACATGGAAGGCTTACCGTAGGCCATTGACAGATTGTTAAAATTACGTTGCAGTAGCCTGTGAGAAGGAGTTTAGTGGGAAAGATTTAGCTGTTTGTCAGGCTTGGGAGCAAGGAAGGTCAGTTCCGTGGGACAAAGAGGTTTTTCACGGTGTGAACTGCAGTTGCATGGGTGTCAAGGCTAACTGAACTTATTAATTTTGGTTGGATGGAGGTTCATGGGGTTATAGTTTGTGGCATTTATGTTATGGGTGTAGTTTAATCATTCAGAAGGTGGTTTGGTTTGGTCAGCAGATGCTGGGATGGTCATTATGTTTTCTGCTTATACTGGATAATTGGTGGGTGGGAGAATAGGGCTGCGGTTAGGCATGATGTGGCAGGTCACTGACCTTGTTGACCTGGTGGCATTGGGCTTTCTTAAGTTTGGTGGCACATTGTGCTTAAGTAGTTTTGCCTGGCTAGGTTTTAATTTTTGTGGTGCATTTGGGGTCATACTGCTAAAAGGCCATGAAGGTGGTTTAAGTGTCTTATTGCTTATATTGGGTAGTTGTTGTAATGGCAAGATTGCTATTAAATGGAATGTTGAAAAGAGATTTCATGTGGTTATTATACTCGTGGGGCAGTAAAATGGGGGCTGCAATCTGTTGTGAGGGTATACAATTGTCTCTACATGGTTTCAAGTGGCAATGGGCTTATTGTTTGGTTGTCTAATTGGTTGGTAATGACCCGAGTCATTATGAAGTGTTTATTGGTATGGTAGTTGGGTAAATGAGTATTGCACCCATACAGTGGGTATGCTAGGTTATGAGGTCATGGTTTGTTACTTTAGCATTGGAGAGGGATCAGTGCTTTGTTTTCAGCTGTTTTGTTAGGGATTTGAGAGGTGATAAGATGGATACAGTTTGGTTAGGCAGGATTGGGTACGCTGAATGATGTTTGGCCAAATTATTTTTAATGGTAGTTAGGTTGTGAGGAGTTTGGTCAGAGAGAGGGGAACATCCTGGTAAGGCTGTTGGGCAGAGAAGAGGGGTAGGCTTGCCCTCTTCTGTTCCTCCTCTGGTGTTAGATGTAAAATTCAATGAATTGGGAAAGGAAAGTGAGCAATTAGATACTGGTTGTTAAGTAAAATAAGCAAGCAGAGGTAAGCTGCTTATTTGGTTGGATGTGTAATTCAATAAATGGCAACTGAAGTGAGCAGTGGTAAGCTGCTTCAGAAGTAAGCGAGTGGAGGTATGGACGCTACATACTGGTCAGGATGAGTGGGGTTACAGTGTCCTATTTAATGCTACATGAATGTTATCCTCACCTATATCATGTGTTGGTTGTAATTAATAAATATTGTTAACAATCATGTTTATGGAAGTTTAATAAAGGTCATCAAATATCATTTGGTGTGACGTATTTATTGAAGGGGATCGGGACAAATGAGGTTTGGTAACAGATCGATTTGTCCAGGAACATTGTCAACCGGGGCTAGAAAAATATAGCAGCAGGAGTTAAGAGGATGGGGAGGATAGTATTACATGGGAATGAGGGATGATTGGAAGAAAATGGGGTAAAGGTAGGGAGGGGCTTAAAGGGTTTAGGCAAGTGTAACCGGTGTAGGAATCACGTTTAGCATGAACCTGCCCCCCTTTTTTTTAATAGTGGGGATTGTGGTTATTTTCAGTTTGGGTGGCGGAGAAGAAGGGCAGGCTTGCTCTCTTCTGTTCCCCCTCTGGTGTTGGATGTTCAGTTGAATGAACTGGGAAAGGAAAGTGAGCGATTGGACCCTGGTTGATAAGTAAAATAAGCAAGCAGAGGTAAGCTGCTTATTTGGTTGGACGTGTAATTCAATAAATGGTAACTGAAGTGAGCAGTGGTACACTGCTTCAGAAGTAAGCGAGTGGAGGTATGGATGCTACTTACTGGTAAGGATAAGCAGGGTCATGCTGTCCTATTTAATGTTACATAGATGTTATCCTCACCTATATCATGTGTTGGTTGTAATTAATAAATATTGGCTAAGAATCATGTTTACGGAAGTTTAATAAAGGTCGTCTAATGTCATTCGGTGTGATGTGTTTATTGAAGGAGGCAACTGGGCCTGATTTGATTCTGATTGCATTTATTGGCTATAACTCCAAATTATACTAAAACAGCTGGTTAGTGCCATTGTCTTTGCTTTTCCATTTCATACACCAAATTTCATTTTCTTTTATCTGCATTTAATGTACAGTATGCAGGTTACTCTGCTAGTGTTGCTTTTGTTTTGATCATATATCACTGATGGCATATAAAAAATGAAAGGAGAGGTTTTATTGTCTAAGTTTTTATCCATATGTATTTTTTCAGTTGTTGATTTATACTAGGGGCGTAGTAGTATGCAGCATCTATTTATTTATTGTTGCTGTGCTTATGTATGGTCTTAGTTGTAGAATTATTTTTTATGTAGAAATTATATATGTGTGTGTGTGTGTGTGTGTGTGTGTGTGTGTATATATATTAATATATATATATATATATATATATATATATATATATATGTATATATACACAAATACACACACACACACACATATATATATATATATATATATATATATATATATATTTGGGAGCGCTACAGAATCCTGAAGACCAAAATCCTGAGACCAAAATCTCGAAAGTTCAAAATACTGAAAACTCAAAATACTGAAAACTCAAAATACTGAAAACACACAGGATACTAGCACTTACTATATTCCAGCACAAGTACATACAGAAACATATTATCCTTCAACTATATGCAGGGGGGCAAGCCCCACTGCACCCCCCAGACCCCTTGCTACTTAAATATATCAACTTCGAGATAGTACTTCACTACATTAAGTGCAATCTTGGAGTTGATATATTTAAATAGCAGGGGGTGTGGGGGGTGTACCGCCCCACATGGGGGGGGGTGCAGGATTGCTTGCCCCCCTGCTTATACTTGGAGAATAGTAATATGGTTTGCCTTTTATTTGTTTATGTATGTACTTGTGCTGGAATATAGTAAGTGTTGGTTATCCTGTGTGTTTTCAGTATTTTGAACTCTTGAGATTTTGGTCTCGGGATTTTGGACTTCATGATTTTGGGCTTTCAGGATTCTGTAGTGCTTATATATATATATATATATATATATATATATATATATATATATATATATATATATATAGTAGACTTCTGTCAGCAAATCCTGTATGGCCAGCGTTTTTGTTTTTCTTCAAACCTCTATTGTGAAAGTGCTCTGACAACTTGTCCTTTCCAACCAATATACATGTTAACAAAAACAATTATATATGAATATACGAAACCTAATTAAAGAAGGAAATAACGCTGTTTCAGTTTTCTTCTTTATTATGATGACATAATTGTCCCCTATACCATGCCCAGGACACTTGTGGACTTCTTAGTCCATTTACTTTTCCCATAAGGGGATGCACCTACTGCACAGTTTTCAAAGTATTTAACATTTAAATGTGTTTATTTATTTATTTTTTTATTTTACATTTCTTTATCAGGAAAGTCCAGCTGGGCTGTTGACCCATTTTCAGCGCTGGCCCGGGGATAAACGCTCCTCTACATTTACACAAAATTATGAAAAATGATTACATTGGCACAATTCAGCAGCACACTATTAAAGTATACTGAAACAGTGCAATGTTTGAGCCTTGGGGTAAAAAAACTGTAGCATTAACAAAAGTTTGATTTACATAAGTAGTACATAGCACAGTGACAGAAAAACTGTACATCAACAGGGCAGCAAGTCACTAGAAGAAATTTGTAAAGGATCAGAGTGTAGCATTTATACAATGTTGTATAGCAAGAGAATAAACTGAGTTCTGTTCAAATAGGTATATCAAGAAGTGACAGAGCAGAATGGTGGGTAAGGCAGAAAAAGAAGGAAGCTAGGAGAGTTAGGTGAGGTTTGGCAGAGTTGGAATACAGAGATAGAAAGGAGATGAAGAGGATATAGTAGGGGTAGCACTGTAATGAGATAAGGAAAGGAGAACTGATATGTAAATTAATACATTTCTAAAACTACAGAACTCTATAGGAAGATTAGTGTCAGACAGCGATCCATTTTTAGCTGGATTTGAACCCTTACTCAGCTGTGTTGTTTATATAAGATCTCTGCATTTATACCCTGTGCCACAAAGATAGGTAAGTAGACCAGAGATCAGAATCAAACCCTGTACCTTGCATCCATAAGAAAAACACTTTAACCAGTATGCCATTTCTTCTTTAATTCTGTAGTAGCTCTAAAATTTCAACTGCTATATTACCAATACTCAAGAAACACATAATACCCAGAGAAAATGTAAAATAAATACACAAAGCTGATAATTTTGTTTACTACCCTTTATTAATCATAACTAGGACTTTCTCCACAAAAAAGAATAATGTTGCAAAATATATAATCTCAGAAAGACTCTACCATATACATAATATAGATGAAGTTATTTATTTGTTTTCCTTTTTTTTTTACAAAATAAATTAGCTTCATGAAGTTACAGTGTATCAGCTACCAAACACAGAAAAAATTATTACAATCATATAAGTGCCCTCTGATGAGTAATCCTCTTAGAGCTCAGAGGTTGTATTATTTTTTTTTTCAAGATTACTCATTAAGAGTAAATAAAAAGGAAGAGGGGCCATTCCTTTGACTTAAGCATGAAAGATTATCACTTTTAATACTGAAATCTGCAAAAGTACATTTTATTTGCCCAGAGGTACATTAAACTTGCAGGACTGGTAAATAGTAAAGTGATGGGGTTGAAACATACAAAGCCCAGCAAAAAAAGCAGACGAGTATTTGCCCCATAGCAAATTAGCTCCTTTCATCTTTTGCAAAAAACAGTATAAAAAGTCTACAATCTTTCACACAGCAATTTATCAAAATAGAACTAATAAATATGTCATGACAAACAAATTTAACAATGTAACTAAAATAGTGCACCATGAGCCATATGGAAAGCAATGTGGCTCTGCAAAACATACTCATTTCATTTTGTTAAATTTTATCAGACTTGGAAGTTTTAACAATAAAAGAAACAAAAAGAAAGACAATGAAAAACACACATTTTATTAAAATTTCCTGTCTCTGCCTCCCAGCAGGATTTCACAAAATGTAAAATTTAGCCACCTAGAGTTTATTAATGGTTAATCCAAATAATATTTTAAGTGAATGTTAAGGACAATGCTTTAAATTGTTTAAAAAATGACAAAAACTTAACATGAGTATTAGGCATTTATAAGAGAATGAAGACTAAAAGTATAAAATGAAATTAAATGGTACCACAGTCTGATATTTTGTTGATGCTGTTGTTTTCAAGGTTTTTGAAAGCATATTAAATCTCTAATTATTATCTTTTCAGTAGCAATTTATATTTATTCTTGCTTGTTGCAAATAGATAGGTTTTATAGCATATCTTTCACAGGTATATCATCAGAGACAGATCACATATATACACATAGACTGCATCTGTTTCCACTTGCCTGCTTGTGTAGCTGCCTCTAGAAAAATAAGCATGTACTGTAGAGTCATAGAACATACATTCAAAAGTTAGTTAGACAGACAAGGTCTTGCAAAAATGATAAGACCCAACAAATAAACAAAAAATGGCAATAAATGGCATCATAACTTACAATACACTATCAATTCTGTTCAGTTTAAATTGTTACATGTATTTCATATTCTCCACTGGGAAGTAAACTGCTCAGTCAGTATTTCTTAATCACACGTATGTATTCTGGGACCACTGTGGGCTTAGAAGCTGTAGTACACAATTATTGGCAGTCTCACACTAAAGATAGCTGTGGCAAAAAATGCATTTCTGCAAAAATTATAGGAATACAGCATCTATGAAAAATATGCAGTGACCCCCATGTTTCACTTATTAAGCCAGTTCATGTATTGGTTATTCAAGAAAACACCTAAGCAATTCATTTAAGTGGTTTTAATCATGCTTCTCATCGCATGGCTTACTATGTGGTAGAATATGTCATACCATCATGTTTTTCTGTTTGGCAGAACATTGGTCATACAGACAAATCCAGTACATTAACATACTACCAATGGATAGTAGTGACGGTGTTAGGTCACCATGTTACATTGCTTTCTATGTTCTATCCATAGTTAAGTGACCATCGTTCAAGATACTTGGCTTATAAAACATAAAATGTTTTCAACATACTGACGACAGTTAGACTTCTCCTTTGGAGAAAGCCTAAACATTTTCTACTGTATGTGGTTTGGCTAATTTGTACATCAGGTTAGGGCAGGATAATGTTATGATGTGTTTCAGTCTTGCAACACTCTATGCAAACATTTGAAAATAAATTACTTTCTAGGACTTCAAATTCTTTATTCACAGGCAATTCACATAAGCAAACAAACTGATACTTTTACACTCCATTTTGTCAGATGACTGATCAAGTTGCAAAACTGTTTCTTTCTTTATTAATAAATAAAATAAATTGTATTTACCATTGTGCACAAAGCATACTTATGAAAATATAATTGTTTTTAGCCTACTTTGTATCTGACCAGCACTTTTGCAATGACAAATAAAAGCTATACAGCATGGACTAACTTATCAAAGTGGGCAGATCATTCATGTTTGTTGAAGCTTTCTTTCATTTTTCTACTCATGTGTCTCAAGACACACAAAATGCCAGGTCCTTAATGGGAAAAGCCTCTCGAAGGGATGTTAACTCAGTAAAAAGGTTCTTTTAAATTGTATGTAAGAACATTGCTGACTTCAGTTCAGTACATGTCCTGTATTCTAGAGGTTCTACACCAAGATGTGACAAGCTTAAAAAAATGAAAAAATGAATGATTTCATAAATCTTCCAGAAGGGTATATGGTTAATTTCTTTTTAACATTCCTGCAACTTTTAATTAAAATAGACTCTTTAAATATGATTCAGTGGAAAGAAAGGAGAACAGCCAAATCAAGAAACTAAAATTGAACTAACGATTTTAATATATATGTGGTTTACAGCAGACAAACTTAAAAGGTCTTAGTTTTTAAAGACATAGAAAACACTGCATTGACTTAATTACTTCATAGACATCTGAATAGCTATAATACAAATAAATAGGTGGAATTGCATAAATGTATTTAAATAATAGTATGTAGTGCAGTGCATCATTAATAGAAAGCAAATTAGGTCAATGCTTAAGGTGGTCAAGAATTTTCAAAATCTAATCTTATATCCAGTTAACAGAAAGATAAATTAAGTGAAGACAATGTTTTTGTCAAAAAGTTCCCCCAAGAAGAAACAACTGATACAAATGCAGCTGGTTTCATAAATTAATATTTTATGACAGACATTGCACATTTTGATTATGTATCAGTAAACCTATGTATTTATTTATTTATTTATTTTGATGTGTATTAAAAAAACACAAAGATACTGCTGAAATGTAATTTGTAACTGTATATTTGCTTTTAAAATTGTCTTTTACACTGGTTACTGAGCAGACAGAGTATCAACAATTCCCCCAACTTAATCATTCCAGACTCTTATGTACTCTCATTCCCAGAAGAAATCTATTTTTCATCATGTGCAAATACTATAAAATGATATAATCTAGGACATATAAAACATCAAATAACTATGGAAAACTACTCAGAAAGAGCTGGAAGAACTCTTAAGTATTTATAAGACACATCCCTTTGAGAGTGCTTCTCTAAAAAAGTTACAAATACTAAGACTGCTGGCATTTTTTTCCAAAACTTGGAAACAACTGTACCCAAGAAGAAATATATTAAATGTTCTGTACATATTAACCATAAAAAGTTAACTGTCAATGTTTTTACTTCTAAGAAAACATCAAACACACAGAAAAGCAACACAGAATGTAAACATAAACATCTTTTTTTAGTATTTAAAAGCAATGATTTAGCAACCCTGAACAGGAGGGATATATTGCACCTTTTGTCAGATGCACAATAAAAATGGAGGCGCTAGTCTCAATAGAACGATTCAATGGACTTTAAATAAATATGGCTGGAACAAGCTTATGCTGTAACTGCATGAACTTTGAATTATGGACTTTCTAGCATATTATACCTTCAGACTTTTAAAGGCAAACAGGCAGTGCATATGATGTTTTGGATTACTCTGTAAATATTTAATTTTGCACCCAATGAACCAAGGGACATTGACAATTATTATAGAAGTGAAATGTCATGTCAGATTTGCATGACAAATATGGGTACTATGTCAGTCTCTTATAATAGTGAGCATTTTGCTTTAACCACTACACAGTTTGGTGTAAGGGAATAAGCATGTGAGTTTTCCACTAACATTATTGTATTTCATTTAACAGGCTCACTGGTAAGCAAACACAGCTGTTCATATGATTATCAAAGCAAGACCTGGTATCTTTTGACAATATGAATGACTTCCTATAACAGAGATGCTGTTCTGGACAATAGCTGAGATGTGTTGTCAGTCTGGGCAATATACACTGGGATATTATGCATGATAAAGATGTTCAGCTCATGTGACACCTAAAATATAAATTTGTATCAGACTGAAATCAATAGCTGCCTGATATGACAATTTTTACAGCCATGACCTAAATGTCCTTAATACTTCATATTTTATTTTGCTTCTTATTTAAAATATACACCATTTACCTTCCATAATAAACTACAAAATGGAATATCACATAGAGAATAAATACTTATAAAGATAGACATAGATTTTCTGTCAATATTTTTCCAGTGCAGACATACTGTATCCTCATAAATGTGCTTCAGATTAATCTCTTGTTTATGTAGCAGAACTTATCTAGAAAGCAATTCAAAAATATGGGATTTAGAAGTGAACAGTAAGTCAACTTGACAAAAAAGGGTAGACAAGCTTAAATGAAAGATACATATTTATGAATCTAAGTTAAACAGAGGGCTTTTAAGAAATGTTGCGTTAAGCTTAGTTGTCCTATATGCAAATGCAGCTGTCATTCTATAGTGGGTGTCAACCATCGACTACCTATTTACATAACTGCAAACAATGCTTTAGTTAAGTTTTTTTCCCCATATTCATAACATCCTTCTTGTTCAAGACCACCTGACAACAGTGGTATAAGATTATACATTGCTTGGAAACCAAACAGCTGAAGCAGAAAAGAGTATCCTGGTATAATATGGAAGGAAATAAAACCATATTTTTGTATGTTTATCAAAGAGCCTGATTGTTGTAGTTAGCATTTTTATAACAGTGTTGCTTTTTATCAAGGAATACCATTCCAGTACAGTGCAGATATTTAAAAAGAAATACAGAATAGTTCTCTCACCTAATAACTGCTAGATTTGAAAATTTCCAACTGTGTACAGTACTATCTTTACAAGCTTGGGCATATGAAATGCTGGTTTTGGAATAAAAATGTCTGTAAAGCAATGATTAGTAATTCTATGGCTTATACATGATTCCCCATTCTTTGTTTGAAAAAAAGAAAAAAATGTGACTCCTTCCTCTAAAACCAAGAAATGACTACAATCTGATATTTAAAATAGATATTGTATAGTATATGAATGCTAATTCCAAAGAAGCAACATTCTCAAAAAGTGGAAATCAGATAGAATTCCATCAGGACAAATATTCATCCATTATTTTAATACATACATACATACATAAATTTTCTCTTCAAAAATATACTGAAGAAAACCAGAGTGAGAAATAAATATGATAACAGGTTTCATACAGTTTCTCGCTGCTGTAGAACCATGAAACAACATGTGTACTTATGAAAAATGACCAATAATTACCTCTTTAAAAGATATCACCAAGCTGATACTTTATACTGAAGGCTTCAGACTACAGAGTTCTAATTCTGGGATGCAGTTTAAGCTGCAAAAATAATATGACCAGAAACAAAAATAGTTTATCTAACTTCTTCACCGAATGCTATTTATTGACCAAAAGCAGATAAAGCAACAATAACTAAAGAAAACCTCTAATAAATAAATGATTTAATGAGTAAAACAGAGCAGATATCCCCATGGAAGAGACTGCGATCCCTGAGCGTCCTTAACTATATGATGGTATCAAGTAGTTGGAAGAAGTGGACAGGAAAGAGAAGGTGGGAGTGGGGTAATAGCAGGAACAAAAAGAGCTGGAATACTTGTATGAAGCCCAAATGGGGACATAAGAAGAGCGTGAGTGAGATGAGAAAGGTAATTCAGGACAGAAGGGGTGCTGTGAGTTGGGAATAGCAGCAGCAAACTACTGGGACCTACTACTCAAAAGCACTGTGAAAGCATTTCTTCAAACATGGGCTTTTGAAGAGAATACAACAATGTATGGTACGTATGGAATCCATGGAAACATTCAAGAGGCTATGGGGCAGATGAAGAAAGGGTGAGGGGAAATGGAAGCATTTTGTCTTTTCAAAACATGGAAACAACTGTACTCAAGAAGAAAAATATTAAATGCTTTGTGCATAGTAACCATAAAATATTAACTTTTGCACCTAAACAGCAGACTAGATAGGTAATTGCTTCTTTTTCTTGAATGAATGTAATGGCCACCAAGTATTATAGCATCAAAAATTAAGGTAGTATCAGAGGTTAGTAGATGTAAAATGACTTATTGCAGCTAATTTATAAGGGACATGCTAGAGTAAATGTGAATATCAGTCTAATCCTGCTCCGAAAGTAAGACAATTACACAGGTTTATTTGAGTTGTGCAATTCTATAATAAACGTTTCCTTTGCACTATAATAAAGATCCTCTTTGCATTCTATGTAATGAGGTTCAGGCTTTGCAGTAGTGTAATTGAATTATATTCCTAAAAACAAAAAAAACATACAAACTGTGCATAAGCTGAATAATTCAAGTCAAGAAAAAAAACATGGTTTGGATGACTAATTGTGAATTTTTGTCACCATGACAAAATATTTCTTTCATTAATATAACACATTGCAGTAATTTATATAGACTGTAATTATATTTCAGTCTTTTAATGAGTCTGATTTACATAAAACATGTTATGAGTAAATTTTCTATATTTTCTGCAATATATTTTCTGGAGGCATTCTTAGAGGTTTCAAACCAATATTTGGTTGTTTAATGAAGACCTGACATGAAAGGCAATGATATGTTGTATGCCTCTGCTCTACAATGTTTTTCAGTGGCCATTTTAATGTGTAATGAACTAGCATGTTTTGGGCATCACAGAGGTACTTAAACTGAATCTTTGTAAGGCTATTTCCACTCATACTGGCAGACAGATTAATTAAGAAAAAAAGAGAACACTCTGTTGGCTTGTTTCCTTTGTTGGTAATGCCCTATTACATTTTGAAACAACAGAAGGCAGAAGGATGCCTGGAGGTAACTGATTTCTCCAGGCAGTTGAAAAGAAATGTGGACCATCTACAATACAGGACAGATATAGAAACGGGGACTATAAATTAATGCTACTGGTACCTTACAGGGATTTTGTAGAACATTTACAAATAAAATAATTCAAAATGTAAATGTAGGTAAAGTCGTTCTTTTTATATGAGTGTAAAATTAACAATTACAATAGAAATCAAGCAGATCTTCCTGATTATCTGATCAGTACCTTTCTCATAATTTAATTCAGGCAGAGGAGAATTGTATACATGCATACTGCCTTTCTCTGTATATCTGCCCAGCTGGATAAGTCCATTTGGACTGAATATTTTTCTTCTCTTTCTGTATGTTGGAGGTCATGACTAGGTTTGAAAGTGTAAAGCTATGCTTATGTTGGAGGTCATGACTAGGTTTGAAAGTGTAAAGCTATGCTTTTGCTGTATGACATTCCTGGATAACTACAAGCACAGCAGAATCACACTACAGCCTCTGTCTTTCACTTACATTCAGTGGCCCCCTACACCCCAGATATCTATGTACTGCAAGGCTGCACCGACTCGATGAAGGGAGAAATCTCTCAAAGTAAGGAAATTATTTCCAGTGCATGCTTAGAAACCATACCTGCAATTATTTCTTATGGGAAACCATGATCAATATTATGCCTTTTATTTATTTTTTTCCTTCATGCTACTGACACTTTCAGTTTGAACAACTATAGCGAAAATGTTTTATGAATAGTAATTACAAAATAAACAGGTCTTTTTATTTGGATAGTTCTAGTAGTTATTGCAGTTTCCTTAATTTCCTAGACCAAATAAATTGAAAAAGTACCTTAGACATTACAATAGTAGCTCTGTGTTACAAAGGAAGAGTTTGATGTTGAATTCTTATCTTCAAATGGATCTTTCTAGCTAGTCTGTAAATACTTTTACCTGTATTACATATTTTACTTGTATTATAATGCTACCATGATTAGTCCTGAATGTGCCTGAATTAATTATAAATATTTATGGCAGGTACATAGCTGTCAATTAAATTACACATTTTATTGCTGAACATGTGCTAGTGGATGACTATGGCTGTCTTTATTGTTCTATTAATTTAATTGTTCCTTGATTTTTATCAATTAGCACTGCTGAGTTTTCTACAAGTGCTTTTATGATCACCCATGTTGGCAAACAGATTAACTATAGTCACAACACAAATGAAGTTTGGCAACAAACTAAGTTGTCCCGGGACATCTTCATGTGGGGGTTAGGTTAATATTAAGGGGAGTTAAGTGGGTTGAGGAGGTGAAAGGGTTACGTGGAGGCAGGGATGGTTGGGAGGAAATGAGATAATGATGGGGGACATAAGAGGTTTAGTCTAGTGTAGTTGGGTTAAGCAATCACATTTTGGCGTGAACTTGCCATAGTGTAGGTTCATGTCCCTGAAGACCTGTAAGTATTGATGTGATCAGGTAGGCCTTAGTATAGCTGTCTGTAGAAGAGGTGGCTAATGCTTACTCACAAGGGTTTAGGGTACGATTGGCTGTAGCTGGGGATGTAGTATTCCACCCCCCTGCTTATTGTTGCTCACGGTGGTGATGGCTGTTACAGGGTATGGTGTGAGTTTAGGTACTGAACTCTTGTGTAGGTGGGGGAGTGAGGTTGGATGGTCTGAGTTCATGGTGTTGTGATTTGGGCAGGTTAGTGTTAACTCGTTAAAGAACCTCATACTAATGCAGAGGCCATTATTCTACCAACGTTCTAGGTTCGTAAGATCAATACCTAAAGTGGTCCCTAGTTGGGATTACATCGATTTTACTGGTGCAGGACTGGAGCGCTGCAGTCCTCGTGGTTGGGATCGGTGCCTTATTGCTCTCGAGGTATGCTGGCTAGTTGGTGTGTGTTTTGGGGCTTTTGCAGGCTCGCGGTCTACTCTGATAGTGATTAGTCACCACGCCTGCTTGGTTGGGTTTTTATAAAAAAAAAAAAAGTTTGTCTGTATGATGGTATTGCGTATGTGATGCTGTGGTCTGCCTCACTAGTTTATTGCAGCTGCTATAAATTCTAGGAGAGGAGTGGGCTTGACACTTCAGACTCCGCTAATGCGATTGATGGTTTCTTGGGCATTCTGGCTTTTTAGTGGCAATGTTCACTTGTCCCTATGGTGAGCCGTCGTCCTTTACTTGTTGCAGTGGGGCTGGAGTTTTAACGTGGCTATGCCTGGTCGGGGGAGGGTTGACAGAAGGAGTGTTTCGTGGGTTGGGTGTTGAAAAAATAAAAATAAATAAATAAATAAAATAGCTCCTAGTCACACAGAGTAGAATTTGATTTGTATTTTCATTTTCTGTAGTTAATCGCGTTTGGAAGGGCTCATTGGTTAGGGCTTTTTTGTCTCTGCTATCTGTTGGGCTGAGGAGTTACCTTTCGGTTCCCACATAAATAGCATAGTAGTTACGGGTAACGGATTTCAGTGTTTTTGCGGGCTTTAGCCGATACTTCCTTCTGTGCATGCATGTCGGGGCTTCAGTGTTCTGTTGGAGAGCAGGGTTAATTAAAAAAAAAAAAAAAAAAAAAACAGATTTTGGCTTTCCAGGCGAGCGGGGATTTGTAGTTATCAGAAAGGATGGCATGGCGTCACAGACTTCATATACTTCTGGCAGTTGGAAACTGTCACATATGAATTCCAGCCTTCCTACCTGCCTTGTTGTCCCTCTTTTCATGAGAAGTAGCCAGTGCCAAAGTTTTGCTGTCAGTGATGTGGTACGTAGTTATTTTGCTAGACATAAATGTTGCAGGAGTAGATGCCATTTCATAGAAGGATTGCTGACTTTGACAGCCTGCCGTTAAGGTTGGCAGTATGTTTGCTTCTTGTGTCACTAGCTTTGTACTAATTTCTCTCCATTATGGATGCCTGGGGCTTGTAGTGACTTTGGGAGGGTAGGTGGTGAATTACACTTGCCGAATAAGGACAATAGATAAGAGAATATAGACTTATTTGACTTCAGAAAATGTATAACATTGTCTCAATACATATAATTAAATAAAACTGGAGGGAAATAGGAATGACAGAGGCTCGAGCTTTGGACCTCATGTCTGTGAGTTCACAACTGATGTTTTGTTGTAGTACAGTGGCTATGCAGAGAAGTTTTGTAATGTTTCTCAGAGCTGCTTTATAAGCCAATTGTTTTATGTACTGTTGGGGTAATAGGGGAAGATTGCCATTGTCTATTTTGAGTTTGTCTTTGCGTGGATTGATAAAAGTGATATCTAAAATGAATTGGATGACAATCGGTGCAGTTAGTATAGTCATTTGAGTTGTGAAATGGGAGTTTGTCATTTTTGGCATGGATAAAATGACAGAGGCTGAGTTCCATGTAGCCCATGGTTTTCGCGGGCTCTGAGCCTGCTTGTTGATAGGTGTTGCCGTGCATGCGTGATGCTTCACTGTCAGCAGAGGGGACATCATATCCCTCAGCTATCCAGATTGTGGGAGCGATGGCAAATTAGGATAATTTCTGTTTGATTTATGACTTAAATGAATAGGTTGGGGACATTTACATCTGGCTTTGGGGATTCATGATTCATGGGGGGGGGGTTATTTGGTTACAGATTGGCAATTATCCCATGACTGTTGTGGTGGTGGTTGCCATTTCAATCCTAGCATTAAGATGACTTTGGAAACCCAGTAACATGTTGTTAAACAGGAGTAATGGATTTTATAGGGAAAAGCAATATAATTGGGACCTCGGTATGGGTAGATTGCGCTATAAGTTTTTCTACTCGTATCAACCACCTCTGTAAAGATGGTCATAGAATTACAGGCATTATGGAATATTTATAAGGTTAGGTAATCAAATAAGGATGTTGTTGTGGTTAGCTACATTACACCTGCTCTTGAGTTGGAATAGCAATATGGAAACCCTATAATAAAGCGGGCGTGTTCAGATGGGGTAGTTAAATTTAATTTGGGTATTTGCTAGGGTCATTGGAAGCATAGCTTCCTTTTTGGATGCTTTGTCATAGATGTGAGTGACGGTGGTATATTCCTTCCCATGTTAGGTATGGGCAGTTCATATTTGTTTCGGAGACCAACAAACATGATCGTTTATTTAGTAGATTTAGATAAGGAACAGATGAATGAGGTTTCTAAAGGCAGTCGGCGGACAAATCAAATGTGATGCTGATTATGCCAAAATTCAAGTAAACATAAAAAGAAGACAGTATAACAGTATTTAAAACCACTCATTCTGCTTAGTCTAAAACTTATGTCAATTTATATATATGTACAATTCTTTAAGATTTTCAGAATGATTTCTGAGATGGACATTGTATAAGTTATTTCTTTACCAGTGTTAGGTGAAAATTGCTTATTTTTAAATGTTCAGAATAAGCCAGCGGGTGCTGCTGTATTGGTAATCAGTCCTTGGTTCATTAATGCAGAATTATTAGTTTTATTCTGCAGAGACTATGTATATTGGTTTAGCATTTGGTACCAGGATTAGGGGCAAACCATTACAGGCTGTAGATTGCAATAATGATAGGCAATTGAGGTTCAGACTTCTCGGTATTTGTGTTTAGGTAAGAATATTGTCATTCACATCTCATTCTCAAAATGGTGGTTTCTCACAAATCACTGGCAAATCTTTGATGTCGGAAGTTCAAATATTGACAGACGTTTGAGTTTCACACTTCATACATTGAGATCCCTGGGGTCAATTTTCTACCTCCCATCCAATCATCAAGGTTCCTTTGAAGGGCCAAAGGAACTTAACATGCATAGGCAGACTATTCTGGTGTCTGGGGAGTTTCTGGGTTAGGACTTATCCCTCCAGCATGGTTTGTTCATGTTGCTGACAGGTTTAGATCCTTGGAGCATGTGGCTCTGATATTTTAGTATAGTCCACTGGGAGTTAAATTTATCTTGGGGCATTTGATAGGTTCATATGAAGTACTGCTTCAGTTATGACTGCTTTGTCATAGATTGGAGTGTCCTTCCTGGATTGGCAGGATAGGTGGGCCTTGAAGATGTCTTGGAATGTGTTATGTATTTTGGATGTTTTACATGTCTTTTCTTTCTTGCAGATGGGGTCTTGGTCTTGGAATACTGTGGCTGTAGTTTGGAATAGGTGGGTATAAAGTGGAGTCTTCGTATTCCTATTTGAAGGTTCATTTTGTCTTTTCCTTTGTAGATGATGGTATGCCGAGTCCAGTGGTGAGATACAATGATTTCCCAGATTATCTTTGGTGTCATATAAGTGGTGGGGTCATTGGTGAGTAATCAGAAATGGATCGGTTAAAAGGCAAGCACAGTGGTTCGGAAGAAGAAGAGGGAAGCACAACCAACTTTTGTTTAACTCTGGAATAAGTATTATGCTTTATGGCCTCGTTTGATTTGTGTTACAGGTTAATGTACAATCCATGGAAGAATTAAGAGTTTTAGTATTTAAATATCATGGGTTGCAGTGGCGCAGCAGTTTGTGGCATTTCACACGTAGAGGTTCTCCAGTTTGTTTCTTGGCCAGTTTTGTGAACCTTGCGTGTCAGATGGAGGGTTGAGTAACAGTCAATGCCCTGATGGAAATGGACTTGGAAGGTAATGGGTTTTGTTTTGTGGATGTTTTGTGTGCTGGAGGGGCTATAGGGTATTAGGTAATTCTATTCAATGGTCATTAAGGCACATTACAGTTGGGGCAGTGGTGATTTCTTGCTGATGTAGGATGTGTTTATTTGGCCAGTTTGAGTGGGTTACCATGTTTATTTGGCCAGTTTGAGTGAGTTACTTTGGTAGGGTTAATAGTTGATGTAGTTTAATTTCTACATGCGGGTGGGGTTGGCATGTCACTACTCTTGTGTTGACCAGGTGGCATAGGATATTTCATTCTAGTATAATCTGGTTTTGACCTGTGGCATAGGGCATCTTCAGTTTGGTATATTGCTTGTGGCACTCAAGGGTATTGATAGAGTAAAGAGGAGTCAGACTGCTAAAGCCATCATGGGGTTTAGGTGCTTTACTGTTGGAATGGGTAGCTGGTGTTGGCAAGGTGGTTGTTAAATGGTATTTTGAGGTTCTTCCGGTTCCGCATGTCATTGGGCAAGTAAAAGGAATTGTTTGGGAAGGGTGATATTCAATTGCTTTAATTTGGTGGTTGGGACTGACTATTCTTGCTCCAGTGGCAGGTGATGTTTTGGTAGGCATTAGATAATTGCCAGGGGCTGGTAATGTACTGGTAATTATTGTACACCGAATGATGTTCTGTCAGTGAAGGTAGGACATTAAAGCTGGTTAGACTGTTTCCTATGGTAATGGAGTTGTTGCACATATAGAACTAGGTAGTGGGTGGGCTAAGGTGATATGCTATGGTTAACAGGGTCTTGGGGGTGAGACTTGCTACTAGTTGTTTGACTGGGTGCCGTCTTGAGTTCAAAGGGTCATAGTTTGTGGTTTTGCTGTGGTTATAGGCTGTCAATACATTCAGGTTGAGCCATAATTTCAGCTTTGAAGGCAGCGGGCTAAAAGGGTATGTGCTCTCTTAGTGTGGATGTTCCGGTGTTACAATGGGGTCACGGTAATCCTACCTTATTTCGTTTCATTAGGGTGTGTTTCAGTGATGGCATGGCAAAGGGGTTTATGATGGGATTCTAAGGTGCTTTACAGATGATGGGTACACAAATGATGTTTGGCTTGACCCTTCCCTTTATGGGAAGTGGGTTGAACAATTTTGGGTACAAGGGAGGGGGAACAGCTTCTTCAGGCTGGCTGGTGGAGAAGAGGGATAGGCTTGCCCTCTTCTGTTCCCCCTCTGATGTCTGGGTGTTCATTTCAAGGATCTGGGGAAAGGAAATGAGTAGTTGGAGGAAGCTTGCTGAATAGATAAGCAAGGTAAGGATGGTGCTTATTTGGTGGAAGGTAATTCAATGGATGGTGTATGAAGTGAGTTGGGACGCTGCTTCATAAGTAAAGTAAGTGAGCAGAGGTATGGACCCTGCTTGTTGGGCAGGGTGAGTAGGTACGCTTCCCTGATTAACATTACAATGAATGGTGTATGAAGTGAGATGAGACACTGCTTCATAAGTAAAGTAGGTGAGTAGAGATATGGACGTTGCCTACTGTGGCTGGATGAGTAGGTACGCAGCCCTGATTAACATTACAAGAATGTTATGCTGTATTTAGAATCAATTATATCATGAATGGTTGTAATTAATAAAGTTGGTAATGAAAGCTATGTTATGGAAATCTAATAAAGGTTGTCAAATGTCATTTGGTGTGTTGTGTGTTACTGAAGGGGACTGGGACAAATGAAGTTTGGCAACAAACTAAGTTGTCCCCGGACATCTTCATGATGGGGGGGGGGTAGATTAATATTAAGGGGAGTTAAGTGGGTTGGGGAGGTGAAAGGATTATGTGGAGGCAGGGATGGTTGGGAGGAAATGAGATAATGATGGGGAGGGGCTTAAGAGGTTTAGTCTAGGGTAGTTGGGTTAAGCAATCACATTTTGGCATGAACTTGCTACCCAGCCACCCTTCCTCCTTTCATTAGTGGGGTGTAGGGTTATTTTATCAGTGGGGGTAGGTGGAGAAGAGGGATAGGCTTGCCCTCTTTTGTTCCCCCTCTGATATCTGGATGTTCATTTCAAGGATCTGGGGAAAGGAAATGAGTAGTTGGAGGAAGCTTGCTGAAGAGATAAGCAAGCTGAGGTAAGGATGGTGCTTATTTGGCGGAAGGTAATTCGATGGATGGTGTATGAAGTGAGCTGGGACGCTGCTTCATAAGTAAAGTAAGGGAGTAGAGGTATGGATGCTGCCTACTGGGGCAGGGTGAGTAGGTACGCTGCACTGATTAACATTACAAGAATGTTATGCTTTATTTAGAATCAATTATATCATGAATAGTTGTAATTAATAAAGCTGGTGATCAAAGCTATGTATGGAAATCTAATAAAGGTCGTCAAATGTCATTTGGTGTGTTGTGTGTTATTGAAGGGGACCAGGACAATTCTGATTTATCCTTCCAATTGGATGATGCAAAATAATTTGTTCTAGAATATTGTCTCTACTAGCACTGCAGCTAATATATTAAATCACTGAGCTGGAGTTTGTAAAAGAAATCATGTCTGATGATCTTTACAAAATCAAAGAATACACGTTCATACCTGTTGTGGGTATCTATACTCACCCTTAATAAATGCAGTGCTTTGCATGAAAATATTGCATAGCTGTTGTACAAACAACCTGTTTTCCAAGGGAGGTGTACTTTATGTTTAATTACACCTGTTTAGGTAAACCATTGCATTACCAGTGGTTAAAATAATCTGCAGAACCTCTGCATTTGTATAAAGAAAAGTGTTATCTAATCTGAGTTTATGTTTTATATAAATGGACAGTCACCCACAGCAAATTCTCTGTCTTTAGTTATGGAAAGTAAGTGTATGCCACCCTTTGCTAACTATTTTGTATTCCTTACCATATTCTCATTGCGTTTAACATTCTACTTCTTGTTAATAGAACCATCTCATGGTTCAGCTCATGGGTCAAGTACAAAGAAGGATTTCATTAAAAATTATCACTCCAAAATTTTACCATTCGTTACTTCATTTTTTGATAACTGTTTTATCATAGGTTCATAGAAGACTAATAGACTAACAGCTTAAGAGCCCTTACAAGTCTAGCCAATATAACCCAATTTTACCCAATATATGGCCCCTAGGGGCAAGAGGATGGCATCAGTTTGTGCCTATGCCTTGAGTATGTTGAAGATTGCCCCTGTCCATAAGGGACATAGGCGTTACCCCAGGTGTGAATTTGCAGTTCCCCATCCACTTATCCAAATTGCATTTGAAGAGGGCCTCAGAAGGGCTCTGCTTAATGTGAACAGGAAACCTGCTCCAAAGAAGGGGCAATCTCTAAGAGACATATCTGTCTCTCCAACATGTTTTATTTGAATCGCTGACTAAGTTTAGATCCCTAGATTGGGTGATGTCCATGCTATTTGACTTGTAGATGTGTAGCAGCTCCATCATGACTAGTTTGTGAGTGCCTTGTAGGTCAAGCATAGGTCACCCATGTTACTCAAAGCCAAGGCTGCAGTGGAGAAGAAGTATATCCCACCACCCAGTGGGCGCAAGGCAGATAACTTGACCCTTGATTGGACGCTAGTAGATTTCTCTCTCTGAGATGTGAACATACACACGCATACAGACAATGATGCATACACTCATACCGACATACACACACGTCCCACACACACATATGCAATTTGAATGATTGCCAATTCACCTACATTTTTTTGATCTGTGGGAAGAAACTGGAGCCCTCAGCAATTACAAGGAACACATGTAGACACTAAACAAAAATGAATTAAGCCAGGAACACAACTGAAAATCAAGCTCTGTCAGCTACAGAACCCAATTACAAGTCGTATTAGGCTTTTCTTTAATTCTGTTAAGGGCCTTGTCTTTTAGATCATTAACTCTTAAATGAAACTATTATCGCATTGCACCTGTTAAAGGGCACAGTCTCAACTACAGTTAAGATACTATGGATAGAAACTACTGGAAAGGAAACAACAGTAATGTTTGAATTAAGACGGGACATTTTTGCATGCAGGTCTTAAATTCAAGAGTCATCAGCTATGATGTCCCCCCACCTTTTTTTTTGGTTGATTTCTGTTACAGTTATACAATATATTGAATAAATAATACAACACTGGTCCAATATGGATAATAAAGCCTGCCACATTCCTGGATGGGAACTGTGTTCTATTATTATATATTCAAAAAAAGCATCAAAACAACCCTCAAAAGTTCTGGACTGCCATAAATAATATACTCCTCCCATGTAAATCTAGTACACCCTCTCCAACATCAACCAATAGCTCAGACAACATAGTGACCCAATTCAATAAATACTTAACAGAAAACATCCTTGCCCATTGTAATTCTCAGTGCTCCCCCACCACCTCTGATCCTTCCATATCGCAGAATAACACCAACCCCTTTACATTACAACCAGTTTCTGTTAACAACATGAAAAGATTACTAAAAAATACTAGCAGCAGATAAACTTTTGGCTGACTATTTGCAAACTGCAGCGGACGCGTATCCAGTAGCCATACTTATAAACAGATCTAAATCTGAAAATCTAGTCCCTGATATTTGGAAAATCTCCCAGTCTACCTTTACACAAAGCAGGTAATTCTACAGAACTGACCAATTATCACCCAATTGTCATTCTATCTCCCTTATCCAAAATCCTAGAGATACATTCATACACAACTGATAGACTACCTACACACTGACTAACTTATGTTAAACACTCAACATGGCGTCTGCCCCTGTCATTGCACCACCACAGCCCTAATGTCTTTTATTAATACTGTAAACCAGCATAGAAACAACAGACAATTTGTATTTGCCACCTTTCTTGACCTTTCTAAAGCCTTCAACGTGGTGAATAATAATAAACTTATCAATGTTCTCTCTGACCTAAATCTTAGTCAGTCCTCCATTACTTAGTTCAAAAGCTACTTATCAGGACAGCAGCAGGCTGTTTGATGGCAACATGATCTCTCCTCTGTTCTTCCAGGTGCCTTAGGAGTTACCCAAGCCTCGATCCTAGGACCCCTACTGTTCTTGCTATTTACCAACAATCTCCATACATCTACTGTACATGCTTCAGTGATCCAATATGCTGATGACTCTACCCTAATTTGCACAGCCCCATTCCTACAAGACCTTAATTCTATAACCCAAGATTCTTTTCCTTCTGTTGAAACATGGCTTACTAATGCCCATCTTATCTTTAACCCCAACAAGACCGAACCCCTCCTCTTCAACCCTACAGGATCAACCACATCAAGCCCCTCATTCAATATAATATCTAAAAATCAAACCATAATCAATCCAGTAACCCCATTAAACTTCTAGGCATAGAAATTGGC
Source organism: Protopterus annectens (assembly GCF_019279795.1). NCBI lineage: Eukaryota > Metazoa > Chordata > Ceratodontiformes > Protopteridae > Protopterus > Protopterus annectens. The sequence continues at coordinate 327,529,283 of NC_056751.1, read as the reverse complement.
AATAACTTGAAATTTGACATCCACATTTCTCAAACCATTAAGAAGGTGCACAAAAAGCTAGGTGTTCCATACAGAAACAATTTTTAACAAGAAACATAAAAGCTACCAACACACACACACACACACACACACACACACACACACACAGACACAAACACACACACACGCACACACACACAGACACACACACACACACACGCACACACACACACACACACACACACACACACACACACACACACACACACACACACACACACACACACACACACACACACACACACACACACACACACACACACACACACACACACACACACCTCATGTCAAGTCTCTTGTGCACTTCACCAATTCTAACCAACCTCAGAAAAACTGATCTAACCAAACTTGAATCATGCTATACTAAGATTGCCAGGTATGCCACAGATTCCTCATACAAGTCACATCATTGCTCATCCCTTAAGCAACTGCGCTGGCTAGAACTCCCTCAACTACTGCTCTTTAATCAAATAACCTTTGCCCATAAAATCCAGCGTCAAGCAGAAAAAAATTGCTCTCCAGAATCATATACAACTACACTCCAATAGAGGATCTCTCCATTCTAGTAATCAAATACTTCTGGACATAACCAAACCTAACTCAGCTGGGGGTCACTCTTCTCAAACTTCATTCCTAAAATATGGAACACACTTCCCACCCAAATAACCTGTAACTACACAATTCAAAAAAACTTCTAAAATCACACTTAAGGAACACTTGGCAATGTTCCTGCACTTGTCCTGGCTAGTTATTTTATTCCCTAACCAGCACATATGTGTAATTCATGCACATTCCTTTGACTGGACTCTAGTAACTCTTCACCCGCCTGTATGGAATTTATGTATATGTCTGATTTTCAACTAGGTCACTATCAAACTAAGTTGAAATGCATATACCAATGTAAAAAGCTATCTAAACCATTTTTTAAGATTTGTATAATGCAAACTTTATCTGTACTTTAGTCAATTTTATACTTTTGTAAATTTGGAGCTTTTCTCCCCTGGCCCCTGGTGAAAAAGGACCTGTGTCCAGTCAGACTTTCATGATAAACAAATGTAAGATAAATAAATAATAAATTAATATTCTAACTTTGCATTGCCCCTGGAGGAATAAATAGTTAATTTTCACAATTACACTGACAAAAGTTGAAGCTGTCTGCTTTCAGCCTCTTTTTGTATAAGCTCTTGTTACTTTTAGGTAGTGTGCTATACACTTTTTTTACTGACACTAATCCCTTGACATCATGGTTCATGCATACTCATTGGATTTACTGTCCTAAGGTTCTGAAATTGTGATCTTGTGTACCAGGATTCCAGAGCAGTGGGATATACAAAATGTCTAAAAGCACAAGCAAGTGTCTATGCATCATGCTGTGCTAAGCAAGCTGACTCCATATTATCCACTGCCAGAGTGCATTACCTCATCCGGTATGAAAACTCTTCATTCACCAATGCCCTGAGGGGAATATGCAGGTTTGTAGCATTAGTCAGGGACAGACAGAGTACCGGTGTTTTAGAATACAAGAAGGGAAGGACTGTGGCACAGCTGAGGAAGAGAATATGTTAATTCTTACTGTTAACAGAGATGCTGGAATGTGCACTGACCAATGCTAATGGCCACACTGCATTGTGGGGGCCTATTCTCTTTAACCAGGGTAACACTTTTAAGTTAGGCAAGCTGTACACAACATGCACCGTGGGCATCTCATGTTATGAGGAGGAGATATTTGTTAAATGAAAATAATATTTATGAATCAAAGCAGTAATCTGTCTTATAGCATGTGTAAAAGACGGTCTTGCCTATTCTGTGCATAAAAATATGACACATTTTCTTGTCTTTAATGAGTATTATGATGCGGCGTTGAGTCCATTAATCTGAGTATACAATCCTGTATTGTGGTACATGACATGCGTTTTGCCTCAATCAAACACGTCTTGGAGCCATTTATTTTTGACTACTGCAAAAAAAACAGAAGCTCACAGAACTACTAAATCATAACCTATTTAGAAGTAATTATGTTTCATTTGGTATATATGTACCTAGAGCATAGTACGCAACTGACAAGTTAGGTCAGATGAGAGTGACTGTTGGCGTGCATTTTATTAATTACAAAAGAACTGATGTACACTATAATAAATATTTCTGCAAAGAGCCAAAAGGTGTACATTTTTAGTGATGACTGTAATATCATTTTAATATTACTATTTAAATTTCTAGTAATGGATACTATGCTTTGTCCTACTTAAATATTATGGTAAAAGTTTGTTGATGAAGTGTCTCACTTTGAGTTTGAGCATTATGGCAGTAAAATCTAAGAAAAAAAGAATGCCTTATTGTAATGCTTACGAAAGCTATTAACATCTTTCAAAAGCACCCTGACAGTATGGCATGCATTGTATACTCCACTGTGATTTACAATATTAAAGTACAGACTTTTATTAAATTAAGTAATATGCTCTGTAATGTGGACTTTATTTGCTCCTACATAAATTCAGAAAAAATGCACTTATTTATGCAAAAGGAAAACAGCTGTATGATAACTTCTGTAAACAACGATAACCAAAGCAAAAATTAAAAGCCCACCGTCATGATAATATCAATGGTATGAATTCCTGAGGGGTATAACTTTAAATAGTGTATTCCTTTACAAATCTTTACTGGCATGTTGTAAAGTGCACCACACAATGAACATTAAAAAATAAAAATAAAATAAACAGTTTATTGCAAAGTAGTGTGTCCTCTGCCTGAGTTGGTGGTAGCTCAGTGGATGGAAAAGATCCCTTGGCAGTTATCAAACACAGTTGGGGAAGTTCTCTGATACCCTAGACAAATTTCCCCTAGACATTTCCCTGTGAAATGTTGCTACCAACCTAATGGGACTAACTCAGTCAACAAAGGCTAAATTAAAAAATAAATATACTAATGAAAGATGTTATATGTCACACTTGCTCCAATGAATTGCAGAGTTAATCAGTTATGTCTAGAATGATTATATATTCCAGATACAGAGTGCACCTGCCCAGTCCTCCTGATACTATATGTTGTAGTGTTGGAATGCAGATTTGTGGATACTCTTATCACAGGAAAGTAATTGTTGAGGAGGTACTTGGAAGCTCTTTTGATACCTTCCCTCTGAAGTAAAATTAAAGCATTTTTGAGCATTGGCTAGGGTGCAGGAGAGGAGTAACAAAGCCACTAAGGCAGCATTGCCTTGCAATAATATTATGGGGTACACATCTCCAAGTACTCTATGGACTGCCAGATCATGAAGCCAGATTTTATGTTGCAAAGTGAAATGTGTGTCTATTTTTTAATGTACTATTCCTACATTCACAGCATACATTAGTATAAGCATTTTAACCCTATTTATGGTATGCAATAAGGTTTGTAATTCAACATTCATGAATTTCATTGTCACATCACAAATGTTTGTGCAGTGATATAGGTTTTAAGAAGTGTAATTCATGAAGTAAACTTTCAAATCATGAACACTTCTAGATAGGGTGCCTAAGAATTGATGACTGAAGCTTATGCATGATATGAAGCATCCAATGGTCCCAACCAATAGGTATAGGAAGAAGCAACCTATGAAGGTACAATAAGCCTTTTATAAAGGAATGTTAAACTATCTCGATATGCAATTTGACTAGAAAATTACAGTAGATCCCATTTGCAAATTACAATAAATGGGATATATTTTGTAGAGATGTGATTATAATCTGTCTCAGACTAAATGTAAACATAAAAAGATCCATTTTCAAAACCAGAGTGAAACTGTTACAAATAGTAAAAAGGCTTCACTTTCTATCATTTACATGAATATGCCATGTAGCATTGTTTTCATTTTCACAAATACAATTCTTGTGAGTAGAATATTTTACATGTATTTATTTGTTAATCACCTAATAAAATTAAATATAAAGGAAGAATATCTTATGAGTGCTGTCACTTATGTCACTTATTTTAAGTCTAACACTTTTCAGCTAGAAACACAGGGAAAAAAATCAGGATTTTAGAATAAAACTTATTTGCAAACCAGAAACCTAAGCCATAGTACAATACTGCCAAATACAGACTATTGATATTACTATCCACTTTATGAACAGAGTCATATATCAGAGTCATATTGTTTTTCCTAGCTATGCAAGAGCGATAGGCTTGTATGCTAGGACTTGTAAAATTACTAAAGGTTGCTGTTCAAAATTTACTTCCCTGAAGTTCTCTCAAAACAAATCCATGCACACCACATTGATGAGTAAAGAAATTATAAATAAAAGCTTGTTTTATTGCTCGGTTCACTTTTTTTTAGTAACCTTAATGAAGAAAAGAGTGTCACCGCATTTTTCTTTGGTTTTGTAGATTTCAATGCTGGAATTATTAGGTTTTGTGAAGTTGTGTTAGCAATTCCAGCTGAAAAATAAAGCAACAACCCAGTGCAGAAGTCCAGACGCAGAAAACATATTGCAGTCCCCTAAATTTATCTGTACGTGCTATAAAGACATCTCTGTTTGCTTACTTCCACTTGAATATGAAAACCAGTGTTAGAAGTATCATAGCATAAAATAGCATATTACAAAAGCCCTTCATAAATAAGTAGAGAAACTTGGCAAACTGTGTAGTTCAGGGTTATAGCAAATGTTTCAGCCTAATAAAATTATCAGGACATGTACTGTGGTTATTCATGACATCTGAATTTTTAGGATTCAAACAAAAACAAATGAAAGTGGTAGAATTTTTAGAAATCTAAGTTATGTCATCAGATATATTGACAGATATTGCTCATAGCCTCTTGTAATAGCATTTAAATGTCAGAAAATATGTCTTACTTTTAATTAGGGAACTGTTGTATCTGCTATAATCTGCTATATTATCAATCCTGAGACTGACCACACATTTACAATAGTACAGAGCATGATTTTTTTTCATGAGTATTTCCTCTTATAAAATCAGCATAAACCTAACAGCAGCAGAGATGCCATGAACCCAGAGACAGGCCTCTTGCAAAATGATTCCCTCCATTTTTATAATTAATAAAAGCAAGTTGTTTGTGCATTTGGAACACATAGAAAAAGTGCAGATACAATTCCGTTGCTCCCATCAAGGGAGTCTGTTTCGGAAGGATAACCAAGCATGTCTGCAAACATGCCTAATGAAACATAGAAAACACATGAATCTGCAAATACACGCACACATATACACACATATGTGCTCACACACACTTGGACAGACACAGTTCACTTTTTTACCGTCTCTACCCCCCTTTTTGACTGCTAACACAGCATGAATATTAAGCGACTTGATTAATTTTCCTAGATCATCTAACCTCTACGTCTGCACGAGAGAATAAAGAAACTACTGATGTATTGTCTTCTGACAGCATGGTTCAAATGGACACAATTCCTGTCTCTCTTACTTTCTTTTCCTGGAAGAGCTACTTTCCCCAAACTGTGGTGACTTAAATGTTTCATGTTATGATTTTTTACTGCATGGAGATAAATGGCCTCAGACTCCTCAGACAAAGACAATTTGTGCCACTTGTTTAGCTTCTCCTTTTTTTCTAAAAAAAAAAAAGAAAGATTATTGGAAGTTGAAGCACCTCTCAGCTAAGACCCCCTCAGAGATACAACTTCTGATGGCAAAGTGCAGCGGGTATTACTGGAACCATTCATAGGAATGGCACCAGATTCCCAGAGTTCAGTAAGATTGAGTTATTGTATTCATACCCGTGAGCCTCAAAAATTCTACTGGAGGAGTTCAAGTGCTTCTATTGTGCATAAAGTCAGAGCTCAGCTGATATTTTATTGGAATTCAACCAAGACAATTTTACTTCTAAACTTGATATTTGGTGATGATCTCAAGCCTTCAGCTGATGCCATTGAGCAACAGTTTGTCTGGGTCGAGCAATCATGTCCTTCCAATGTTTTACTTCACCAGGTCCACTCTTCCATGACAAGTAAATCTATGAGAAGATAAAAAAAAAGTTTCAGAAAATGCATGCTTTCAGTTAGCTTTCATAACAACATTAAACTGTAATTATGCATTATCCATTGCCAGCAGTATCTCCTGAAGCAACCATATTCCTGTTGCATTTTCCAAACTGTCCTTCAACTGACATGTAAAGTATTAGTTTCCATGTGCAATATGAGTGATATAATTTTATAAATCAGTCTGTCATTGACTGGGTGGGGGCATTCATGCATGAGGGCAAACTAATCTTTTGGCCAAAGACAAAATATGTAAGACAATACTGACTGACTGTCCACCACTGTACCAACATAGAAACTAATGGTGGCATGGCAGCAATGTCGAGAGATTGTCACAGTCTCCGATATAATAAGAACGTAGAATAATGGTACTACTTTATGTATGTCACAGGTCCTTACCAAATCTCACCCTGTTATCACATTTGATACATACTTCTGGGGCTTTAGACCCAAAGGGTTACATTGACTGCAGCCATTTTGTCAGTACTGACTGTCCCTTCTACTCCTGTCAGCAGCTGCAGGCCAATATGACTCTGCTCTGAATGAACTTCCGGGTTAAAAAATAACACTATATATTAAGTAAATAAATTTAACCTCTGTTCACTCAGTCCCTGCCATATTTTGTCACTCCATTCAAAGTCAGGACTTCTGAAACATAAAAAATCCCCAAGCTGAATGTCTCATGTTAGCGTCCATACCATTACATGATTAAATAGACAACATAAATGACAGTGTTAATTTTAGGAAACCACATGATGGAGATTTCGAATCATCCCAGGTACCATTAATAGATATGCTGAACAAAAGAATGACAGTGTTGGTGTCCTCCGTATCCCAGTTTGCATCACAGATTCCACTTAGCCCCCAACCACATTCTGCCTCTCTCGCTGGAAAGAACTCTTCTATGACTTGGCTAGGGCAGGCATTTCACATTAGCAAGTGTAACACTGGAATGGCTAATTTGAGCTCATCAACAGTATCTCGTATGTCAGATGGGTCAGGTAACACTTTATGCAAACCAGCTCTAGTTCCATGCTTCAGGAAGGCCTTCTTCACCTTTATGTCCTTTTCTGAAGGGACCAAATGAATTGCAACTTGACTGGGCCTATAGAAAGGACATTTCACATACAGCAGAATCAGACTAATCCTGAAGCATCTCCCCAGTGGAAGCTTGCTCTACAACTAGATACATGCACATTTGCTACTTTTTCAAAGTTAAGTTAATGGGACTCATTAGATTCAGTTGGTATGTCTGTTTCACATAGCTGTATGTAATACATTACTGACAGATTAAGTAATTGTACTTCTCTGTGCATAGAAGTTATGATCAGTGCAGGAGAATGAAATTACTTTATTATATCCCACAAATGTTATGATCAGTGCAGGATAATGAAATTACTTTATTATATCACACATTCTTTCACACTATTTGTTCTAAGCTGTTTAACTCTGTTGTTCAATGGCTAACAACTTCAGCGCAAACAGCCAAAACAACTCATATGAATTTTTCCAATGTCTCATACTCTTCATGCCACTATTATGGAAGAATTGCACAAACTTAATGGTAAAAATCTATGAATCAGATAGTTTAAGAAATACCATTTGTAGGTTTAACCTACCACAGAGATGAGCTAGATTAACCCATTTAGGAAGTTCTGAGTCTTAATCAATTTCTTTCATCCAGCAATAAAAAACAAACCAAAAAAGACACCGATATCCTAACAGTAACAACAGCACATTTATGTTTCTTGGGTCAGTGAGAAGGCTCAGGCCAACCCATGCACCAGAATCCTCTCTTCAGCATAATTACTGCCTTAAAGACAGTTGATTATCTGTTGGTCTTTTAAGGATCACAAGAGTATTGAGATCCACTCATTCCATTTGCTGCAGTTAATCAAGATCACATGTGTGCATGACCCACTCATTATAGTCACTATAATACTCACGGTCACATACATGTTGTGGTGACCACTTATTTCATCTACCATAATCACAGGAGATCAGGGACATGCTGTAGTCCACTCCATTCTGTTGGTCACTTATTCCATTTGCTATAATCACAAAGGATTACAGATATGCTGTGGTACACTCATTACATTTACCATAATCACTCAAGATCCATGGCAGTCTGTGGTCAACATATTCCATTTACCATAATTATTCAGATCAAAGGCATATTGTGATACATTCAGTACAGCTATCAGAACCACACAGGATCACATGTATGCTGCCATCCTCATACTCAGTTTACTATAATTATGCAATATCACATGCACGCTGTAGCACACTCATTCCATTTACTATATTTACTTAAGATCACATGCATGTTTCACATGCATGGTGTGGTCCGCTCATTACGTTCACCATAACCCTTCCAGCTCATGAGCATCTTGTGGGTCATTTAGTCTATTTGCTATAATCAATCAGGATCATGTTCTTGTTGTGGCCCACAAATTGGTAGGACATATTCTTGTCTTGGGATAAATAAATTCTTCAGTGAGGTGGTTTGAAATGGTGTAGGAGCATTTAAATTGTTTAGTAAATTCTGTAACCACACTGTCAACAAGGTTTCTGAAAGAGAATGTTTTATCAAATATTAGGCCAAAGTACCTATCCTGTTTGCCCATGCTTATTGATCGGTTAATGAGGGCAGTGTGATTATTGTTTGGTTACTGATGGCAGTGTGCTTTTTGACTGGTTACTGAGGGCAGTGATTAACTGGGAGGAAGCAGATGACATAGCAGATAAAAATTTCATCTAAATACTGGGCTAAATATACACTTTTTAAATAGAAGACAGATTTATTTTTCTGACTGTAACATTCTCCCTTTCCATACAAATACATATATAAAATACAGGTTTGGGACAGTTATAAATCATCCTTTTACATTTTCTTGGCCATCAGTTAATTTGCTTTTGTCTGCCCCTGGAACTTAAAGCATATGGTTCAAGTTGAACATGGCCTTTTCTTCTCAGAATGCAGAATGACTGCTACAATCTAAAAATAATTCAGAAGAATGCAAAACTCTTGTATTTATTGATAACATTCTATGATGATCATTCTGTATCCTGACACTCAGGTAAAATATATTATATCAACTCAAAAGCCACAGGAATGGGGAATACAGTAATATAGTTAGTTGCATAAATGTAGGGGAAAAATAAGTATATGGTAACGTGAACAAATTGGTAACATACATTTTAAATGTACATCCAGGTATATACATTCAGACCTTAATTTTCTCTTTTTCAGATAAAGCCACACTGCTCCTAGGTACATCAACACAATACCAAATTAATCTGTTGCCCCAACTGCATACAACTAGTTGTTTTCATTCAGAATATTATTTTTAATGGAGAAAAGTTATTGCTCATCAAAAGAATATATACATTTATTTTATGAAACAAAAGAGCAGTGACACCTTTCCTTTTGGGTATCATTTAGGGAATAATGGGACTTTCTTGGATTAAAAGGTGTGTTACCTTTGTCACTGGGCCTCAACAATGTACTGCTGATGTCAGTTGTCTCTCTCTGCCTCTCTGCAGTTGAAAAAAAATCCTTTGACAGTTCATTGCAGAACTGTTGAGTAAGTCTGTGTTGGGCAGGTTGAACAAAACTATGTTTAAGCATTATCCATAAAATCTTTACGATATGCCTGTTGGGAGTTTGCCTCTGTTTTAATCCAATGTGCATAGAAATGCTGGAGCTCATAATAACCAAACAATATTTATATAAACCATACACTGTCTAAAAAACAGCACACCACTTACAAGTTTATTAATTACTGCTACGTGACAGAAAAACTGCAAATCCAACATCAGATGAATAGCTGGGTGTGATACTCTTCTATATGACTATGCATGCAGCAATGTTGCAATGCAGCATGCTCATTACTAGACAGCATTATTTTAATTTAAGTCAGTCTATAGTGACGTATTCTTAACTGAACAGTGACAAGGATAAAGCTATCTAATTTCTAAACTCAATTTGGCTTAAAACATGTTTCTTCCAAGTATAAAATATTCAAATACATATATGCAAGAAGAACATAAAATACAAAAAAATCTGAAAACATCTTTTAAGCACACACACACACACACACACACACACACACACACACACACACACACACACACACACACACACACACACACACACACACACACACACACACACACACACACACACACACACACACACACCACACACACGCACGCACGCATGCACACATATACAAAATTTTCCTATGACATGACAGTGCAATAAAATAACAGTAAACAAAGAAAAACACTTCTGAATAAAAGGAATTATTGTCCCATGATGACACACACTGCCATTGTAATATACACACCAGCTAATCTCTCATATGAAGGGAACCTTAGTTTAGCACATGCGCAAATAAAGCTACTTCAAACCCTGAACAAAATAGATTAAGATGAAATAAATTCTTTATTTCAAAATGAAACAGCGATTTTTAAATAAATAATTTGCATAATAGCAATAAGACTTGAGTGTGGGGGAGTTCTGAATGAACACACAGCAGCACAGTCTGTCTCCAGGCAATCATGGTCAGTACTGTGAAGCCTACAAGGCCCTAAACACTAGTCATACAGGCCTGAAGAGTATAAATAAAATTGCAGCTGTGCATTCATTCATTAGCCACTTGGCTATACATGTCCTGCCTTGTCTGTAACATTATTTTTATCCTTTTATAAACTATAGAGAAATCTACATTCAGTTTGTGCAGCTATAGAAGACATGGCCAGGTCTACATGTCAGTCAACATAAACGTTTATCCTCAATTACCAAACAGTGACTGCATCATAATGACACAGGTATCACATTTGTGTTTACACATCAGAGTGGGTACACAATTCGAACATTAATCTGATTTCATACTTACACACACACACACACACACACACACACACACACACACACACACACACACACAATGAAATATTATTTTTGCGAGAGTTTAACAGTTGCTTAGAATAACTCACTGAAACCAACCCCTTTCATGCCTGAGCTAAGAAATTAACAAATCATGTTTTCCTTTTAGAATATAGATTTTTTGTGATTGTGGAATCTAAATTGTCCATAGATATGAGTGCACGCATATGGGATATGGAAGCAAAACCAGGCAACCTTCTTCCACTTGGTCCTTTTATTTTGATAACTCCATGGATAATGGTGGCTATCTGCAGGGTCACACTAGTAGTCAGCTGTGACACAGAGCAAATGAGAGGGCAAAAAAGACTAGACTGTGAACTTACTGTAGTAATTTCCTTCCTTTACTTATGCACTCAGTCTCGTTTATGAAACCAAATGGTGTCTGCATTGACATGAACAAATACGTTGCACTTTGGGAAGGGGTTGTGATGTAATTTTGCTACAAACCTTTCCGATGACATCATTCCTGCTCAGCTTGTCCTTGTCCATCACAGTTATAATAATGGTGGTCTCTCGCAGCTTCTCTGTGGGAATGTCAAATACAAATGACTCATTGAAGACAGGGTTTAAACACCTCTTCATCACCACAGTCTTCTTCTTCTCGACTCGCTTATCCTTGTGCATTAGCCACACCTTCACATAGGGGTCTTGGGAACAGAACAGAAAAAAGAAAAATATCAAATAGCAGGCTAATGAGTTTTGAACTTCCTGTTGCACACACTTTTGTAAATTCTACTTCTGGACTCTGGACTACTGGAAAAAAACGCCAGATGGGAGTTCTCCATTTTGGCATCAAGAGTTTTTACATGCCGCTGTGCATCACTAATTTAAGGCAGAAATACACTGATTTTTTAAAGAACAAAAGGCATTCTTTCATGTAATATTTTCTTATAAATCAAGTATTGTTTTGCATCTTGATTTCCATACAAACTAATTTGCTAACTAACAGCACACATACATATGTCTCACTGCATTGAAGAAACAAATTATATACTGACAAAATGAAAATAAAAACTATCAATGTTTTACCTTTGTCTCAGATAGGAAATATGAAATTCTCCAAAGTCTGCACAAGTTAGCATTTTAAGAATATCATTTCACTAAAATTTCTTTTAAAGATGTATATCTGCCTTTGGAATAAAACTAGATAGAAAAAACGTGGTTCATAACATAGAGGATTATAAGCAGCTAACTGACCATAACCAGCTTATTCTGTGTTAGAAACATGGATGGCAGACATTCACCTTGAGAGGAATGCTTGAGAAGTGAATCTTGGCATCCATGTTGATGTTCATCTGATGAAATCTTTTATGTTGAAAGCTTTTATCCTTTGTATTTGTAGAATTAAAGAGTTTATAACTAACATTGAGCTTGTGTCCTTTGCTGTGGTTTGGCATTTTTTTTGGATATTATAAAGGCTTATGACTGGATACCCAATCATAATTCTTTGTAGCACATGGAGCTTTATGTCCACCATATACTACTATGGTCTATGTTAAATGTTCAAACATCCAAAATGTTGAACATTACTTGGTTGAGAGCGAATGTTTGACATTTGGATGTTCGAACATCAAATAAAAAAAAAGTAAAAAAAGAAAAAAACACTTTAACGTTGTAGGCAGGGGGGCAAGCCTCCTCTGCACCCCCACCCCCCTACTTAAATATACCAACTCCTAGACCGCACTTCAGTGCAGAAAAGGAAAATTCTCCCTATCTGCACCGTATGGTGCCATTGAAAGTCTATCTTCGAACATTCAAAATTTCAAACGTTTGGTCTCGACCATGTAACGTTCGGAATTTTGATCGTTCGAAGATTTGTCAGGTACCCTACTACTAGCTGCAGAAAAAGAATCATTAAGTGTTTTACCAGCTTTCAGAGCCATAACTCACTTTGCAAGTGCTATAAGAAAGGCAATAACACACTCTGAAATGTTACAGAATGTCAGGGACACACTACTAATACAGACAGCAGGCAGAAACAAATGTGTTTGTTATTCTGCCACTTGCAGGTCAGAAATGGCAGACTTTATTACTTAGTGTGGCACCCAATCCTAACAACTGAAGAAGGGGATGATTAACATCTGTTAAGATTGGGTCTCATGGTCTGGAAGCAGTTAACTGATTTGTGAGTTAAAAGTACAGCTTTATATGGGTCTATATTATATCATCGAATGCTTAAAAAAGCGAACAATGAATAATCAACCCCATGTAAGCAAAAGCTTACAATTTCGAAAGTTCAGAACAGTGATTTTTTTTTCCCAAGGGAAAAAAATCGTTGTTCCAAAAAAAAAAAAAAAAATGGAAAGAATACATAAAGTGGGGGGCTTCATCGCCCCACACCCCTCCTACTTAAATACTTAAATATACCAACTCCAAGATTTCACTACAGTGCCGGAAATGGCATAGTAATGGAAGCGACCAAGCGAGTTCTTTCCCTGGGAAATAATTTGCTTAAAAGCCGCTTCGCTATTTTGCCTTTTCTTTGTTTTTAAGTTTGACCAAGGCGCATTCGATAGAATGTGTCTTCGGTCATCTAATAGGAACCCTATATAATAGCAGGTATTTCTACTGATGACTGATTTAAAATTGGAAAAAAAAAACATGTCAAGTTAGTTTTGATTATGACCACTTATTCTTTTGAAATGTAGCTAGAGTTGGCATCTAACAAGGACTGCAGTATAATTTACTTGCAAACCAAGAAAATATGATAAAATAAAATTAGTGAGGGCAAGGTCCTCCAGTGCTTTATAACCTCAGTTGCCTTCATTGGTAATTTCATCTATCAAAATTATCAAAGTAATCTTTTTAAACATAAATGAAGTTACTTGTGGTAAATTTGTGAGACTTAATAGTGTGGAAGTGTCATTCAGCAAGTAATGGTAGAAGTGGTAAATATGGTGATTAAAATGGAAGGGCTGATGAAGTGATGATTACTGTAATGGTGCAGTACATCCTTCTCAATTGAAGGGATATGGTGAAGGTACCAAAAAGTTAATCTGACTCGATATTAAAGAAATGATGAGACTGACAGCAGCAGACGCACAGAAACTTGTAGTAGTTTAATTTGAGATCATTGGGTTTATGGGTGACTATCAAGTCAACATGACACCACTTATGTAGCAGGCTGATGGACTCTGATACAAGGTCATAGAGGCTGCTGAAATGACAAGAGTGTACTAAACAATAGTTGACTTCTATGGAAGATAAAACTCCCAGAATAAAAATGTGACTGGTTGGAACTTTGGTAAAAGATAAACGGGGTATTTGTTGAACTCTGAAAACTAACATGGCATACAGGAAAGACATTATAAAGATTTTATTAAGAGAGTAATTAATTTGCTGTTGACCACAATTGAAAAAGGTATGGAAAAGCTAGTCTTATTTCTGGTATAATCTATGACAAGGTATGCCTTAAACATTTTCTATCTGTCTTTGTTTTTGAAGCAATCTGGTAAATGAACTGTATTCGCTTTTTCTTACATGTGCAATAACATTTATTTTATTATTTATTTTATTTATTTGCAGTTGGTTTACCAGGATAGTCCATTGGGCCATTTGAACCCGTTTTCAATGGAGTCCTGGGGAGAAAAGCTCCAATAGCACTCTAGGTTACAATAGTTTAAAGATTATATTTATACAAAGGTTGCAGTTTTGAACAAGACCTTTACAATTAATACAGCAAACATTGCAAGTAATACACACTAGTCTTTGTTTTTCCCTTAATTTTAAAGCTAAACCTTGTTTTTCTGTATATTGTTTTCCACATTTTCCCTTCTGCGATCTTTGCCATTGTATATTTTTTTCTTACAGTACTCTTATTCTTTTTTCTATGTACAAATAGTGTTTATCTGAAGTGATAATTAACTTGAGATTATGCTTTTTTACTTTTACTTCTTTCAAGGAATGTGGTTTTGTTTTGCAAAAATAATTTATTTGTGGTGTGTAACTAGCCACATTAATTATAGCTAGATTAAAAAAAGAAGGACAATGTTATAATCATTGGCTGATTCAATCCATGGCACTTAGTTTTGATACCATGGTGTACAAGGTAAAAGAAATGGTATCCTCTTGGGTCTTCCTCATTTATTTTACATAACAATATCATATTTATGGATGCTTCACAGTGTTTTTCTATTGTAAGGGCATGGTTTTAGTAGCATGCTGCTTTAGACATTAATCCTTCTAGTTTGGGACATACCAATGTTCATTAATTAGGAGTATGAATAAACATACCAGTTTTATATTTCTGGGTCCTATTGACTTTTATCAGTGTTGCCTTTTGTTCTAAGTGCATGGATAAAGAAGTAGGATCTATTTATATCAATTCCAATATTAGTTTGCTTTGTACATTTTACTGCGCATGTCATGATAATAATATCATCATTTAGCTTTTTTAATGCTCAGTTTCATGTTGTAGAGGTTGGCTTCAGCCTAAAATGATAGATC